>NC_064463.1:0-182500 GCF_023343835.1 Lagopus muta
CTCCTTTAGGCAGGATTCTCCGTGGCACGCCGTTGGTCACTCGGAGTGGAGCAGAAAAGGAGTCACGGAGAAGCGGACCGACTCGCGCTGTGGCTGGAAGGTAAGGCAAGGACACCCCCCTTCCGAGGCAGACGTAGGTGCATTCTGCGTATACGTACGCTTGGCGAAGTCAAAAGCTCTTTTTTTTTCCGACGAGCGGAAAGGAGCCCCGCCCCTCGGAAAGTGCAGCCGGCGTCAGTCGCCCGAACTCGGTGACCGAGCATGGCGAAGTCGCTGCCGGTGGCTGGGAAGCGGCAGCCGGGAGAAGAGCGCGTTGTTCGCCACGGAGAGGCGGACCGACTCGAGCTGTGGTTTGAAGCTAAGGCACGAACACCCCGTTCCGAGGCAGGCGTAGTGCATTTTGCGTATACGTACGCTTGGCGAAGTCAAAGGCGCTTTTATCCGAGAGAGGAAAGGAGCTCGCCTCTCGGGGAAATGCCCCCAGGCGTCAGTCCGCCCGAACTCGGTGACCGAGCAGGGCGAGAACGCGGCCGGAGGCTAGAAGCGGCAGCCGGGGAGAAGCGCGGTTTCGCGGGCAGCGAGTGCAACCGCTGTGGAGCGCTTCCGCGCGAAAGGCCGTTTGCGAGCCGTGAGAGCGACGTCGTGAAGTTCCGAATCCAAAAAGGGGCGAATTTCCGCTTGCCGCGGTCCCTGCGACGGTGCGCTTTTTCTCGGCAGAGCAGCAAGGATCCCTCTCGCCATTTTCGAACGGGCTCCCCTAAGAGCACAACGTCTGCCGCTCGGCTAACGTCCAGCTGCCTCTTTAGGCAGGATTCTCCGTGCCACTCCCGTTCGTCACTCGGAGTGGAGCAGAAAAGGAGTCACGGAGATGCGGACCGACTCGCGCTGTGGCTGGATAGGTAAGGCAAGGACACCCCCTTCCGAGGCAGTCGTAGGAGCTTCTGCGTATAGGTACGCTTGGCGAAGTCAAAAGCTCTTTTTTCCGACGAGCGGAAAGGAGCCCGCCTCTCGGGAAAGTGCAGCCGGCGTCAGTCGCCCGAACTCGGTGACCGAGCAAGGCGAAGTCGCTGCCGGAGGCTGGAAGCGGCAGCCGGGGAGAAGCGCGTGTTCGCCACGGAGAGGCGGACCGACTCGAGCTGTGGTTTGAAGCTAAGGCACGAACAACCCCTTCCGTGGCAGGCGTAGTGCATTCTGCGGATACTTACGCTTGGCGAAGACAAAGGCTCTCCTTTCCGTCGAGCGGAAAGGAGCTCGCCTCTCAGGGAAATGCAGCCTCCGCCAGTCGCCCGAACTTGGTGACGGAGCTGGGCGAAGAAAGCGCCGGAGGCTGGAAGCGGCAGCCGGGGAGAAGCGCGGTTTCGCGGGCAGCGAGTGCTAACCGCTGCGCAGCGCTTCCGCTGCGAATGCCGTTTCCGAGCCGTGAGAGCGACGTCGTGAAGTTCCGAATCCGAAAAGGGGCGAATTCCGCTTGCCGCGGTCCCTGCGACGGTGCGCTTTTTCTCGGCAGAGCAGCAAGGATCCCTCTCGCCATTTTCGAACGGGCTCCCCTAAGAGCACAACGTCTGCCGCTCGGCTAACGTCCAGCTGCCTCTTTAGGCAGGATTCTCCGTGGCACGCCGTTCGTCACTCGGAGTGGAGCAGAAAAGGAGTCACGGAGAAGCGGACCGACTCGCGCTGTGGCTGGAAGGTAAGGCAAGGACACCCCCTTCCGAGGCAGACGTAGGTGCATTCTGCGTATACGTACGCTTGGCGAAGTCAAAAGCTCTTTTTTCCGACGAGCGGAAAGGAGCCCCGCCTCTCGGGGAAAGTGCAGCCGGCGTCAGTCGCCCGAACTCGGTGACCGAGCAAGGCGAGTCGCTGCCGGAGGCTGGAAGTGGCAGCCGGGGGAGAAGCGCGTGTTCGCCACGGAGAGGCGGACCGACTCGAGCTGTGGTTTGAAGCTAAGGCACGAACACCCCGTTCCGAGGCAGGCCTAGTGCATTTTGCGTATACGTACGCTTGGCGAAGTCAAAGGCGCTTTTATCCGAGAGAGGAAAGGAGCTCGCCTCTCAGGGAAATGCCCCCGGCGTCAGTCGCCCGAACTCGGTGACCGAGCAGGCGAGAACGCGGCCGGAGGCTAGAAGCGGCAGCCGGGGAGAAGCGCGGTTTCGCGGGCAGCGAGTGCAACCGCTGTGGAGCGCTTCCGCGCGAAAGCCGTTTGCGAGCCGTGAGAGCGACGTCGTGAAGTTCCGAATCCGAAAAGGGGCGAATTTCCGCTTGCCGCAGGTCCCTGCGAACGGTGCGCTTTTCTCGGCAGAGCAGCAAGGATCCCTCTCGCCATTTTCGAACTGGCTCCCCCTAAGAGCACAACGTCTGCCGCTCGGCTAACGTATCCAGCTGCCTCTTTAGCAGGATTCTCCGTGCCACTCCGTTCGTCACTCGGAGTGGAGCAGAAAAGGTAGTCACGGAGAAGCGGACCGACTCGCGCTGTGGCTGGAAGGTAAGGCAAGGACCACCCCCTTCCGAGGCAGACGTAGGTGCATTCTGCGTATACGTACGCTTGGCGAAGTCAAAAGCTCTTTTTTCCGACGAGCGGAAAGGAGCCCCGCCTCTCGGGAAAGTGCAGCCGGCGTCAGTCGCCCGAACTCCGGTGACCGAGCAAGGCGAAGTCGCTGCCGGAGGCTGGAAGCGGCAGCCGGGGAGAAGCGCGTGTTCGCCACGGAGAGGCGGACCGACTCGAGCTGTGGTTTGAAGCTAAGGCACGAACAACCCCTTCCGTGGCAGGCGTGGTGCATTCTGCGGATACGTACGCTTGGCGAAGACAAAGGCTCTCCTTTCCGTCGAGCGGAAAGGAGCTCGCCTCTCAGGGAAATGCAGCCTCCGCCAGTCGCCCGAACTTTGGTGACGGAGGCTGGGCGAGAAAGCGGCCGGAGGCTGGAAGCGGCAGCCGGGGAGAAGCGCGGTTTCGGGGCAGCGAGTGCAACCGCTGCGCAGCGCTTCCCGCGCGAATGCCGTTTTCCGAGCCGTGAGAGCGACGTCGTGAAGTTCCGAATCCGAAAAGGGGCGAATTCCGCTTGCCGCGGTCCCTGCGACGGTGCGCTTTTTCTCGGCAGAGCAGCAAGGATCCCTCTCGCCATTTTCGAACGGGCTCCCCTAAGAGCACAACGTCTGCCGCTCGGCTAACGTCCAGCTGCCTCTTTAGGCAGGATTCTCCGTGCCACTCCGTTCGTCACTCGGAGTGGAGCAGAAAAGGAGTCACGGAGAAGCGGACCGACTCGCGCTGTGGCTGGAAGGTAAGGCAAGGACACCCCCTTCCGAGGCAGTCGTAGGTGCATTCTGCGTATACGTACGCTTGGCGAAGTCAAAAGCTCTTTTTTCAGACGAGCGGAAAGGAGCCCGCCTCTCGGGAAAGTGCAGCCGGCGTCAGTCGCCCGAACTCGGTGACCGAGCAAGGCGAAGTCGCTGCCGGAGGCTGGAAGCGGCAGCCGGGGAGAAGCGCGTGTTCGCCACGGAGAGGCGGATCGACTCGAGCTGTGGTTTGAAGCTAAGGCACGAACAACCCCTTCCGTGGCAGGCGTGGTGCATTCTGCGGATACGTACGCTTGGCGAAGACAAAGGCTCTCCTTTCCGTCGAGCGGAAAGGAGCTCGCCTCTCAGGGAAATGCAGCCTCCGCCAGTCGCCCAAACTTGGTGACGGAGCTGGGCGAGAAAGCGGCCGGAGGCTGGAAGCGGCAGCCGGGGAGAAGCGCGGTTTCGCGGGCAGCGAGTGCAACCGCTGCGCAGCGCTTCCGCGCGAATGCCGTTTCCGAGCCGTGAGAGCGACGTCGTGAAGTTCAGAATCCGAAAAGGGGCGAATTCCGCTTGCCGCGGTCCCTGCGACGGTGCGCTTTTTCTCGGCAGAGCAGCAAGGATCCCTCTCGCCATTTTCGAACGGGCTCCCCTAAGAGCACAACGTCTGCCGCTCGGCTAACGTCCAGCTGCCTCTTTAGGCAGGATTCTCCGTGGCACGCCGTTGGTCACTCGGAGTGGAGCAGAAAAGGAGTCACGGAGAAGCGGACCGACTCGCGCTGTGGCTGGAAGGTAAGGCAAGGACACCCCCTTCCGAGGCAGACGTAGGTGCATTCTGCGTATACGTACGCTTGGCGAAGTCAAAAGCTCTTTTTTCCGACGAGCGGAAAGGAGCCCGCCTCTCGGGAAAGTGCAGCCGGCGTCAGTCGCCCGAACTCGGTGACCGAGCAAGGCGAAGTCGCTGCCGGAGGCTGGAAGCAGCAGCCGGGGAGAAGCGCGTGTTCGCCACGGAGAGGCGGACCGACTCGAGCTGTGGTTTGAAGCTAAGGCACGAACAACCCCTTCCGTGGCAGGCGTAGTGCATTCTACGTATACGTACCCTTGGCGAAGTCAAAGGCGCTTTTATCCGAGAGAGGAAAGGAGCTCGCCTCTCGGGGAAATGCCCCCGGCGTCAGTCGCCCGAACTCGGTGACCGAGCAGGGCGAGAACGCGGCCGGAGGCTAGAAGCGGCAGCCGGGGAGAAGCGCGGTTTCGCGGGCAGCGAGTGCAACCGCTGTGGAGCACTTCCGCGCGAAAGCCGTTTGCGAGCCGTGAGAGCGACGTCGTGAAGTTCAGAATCCAAAAAGGGGCGAATTCCGCTTGCCGCGGTCCCTGCGACGGTGCGCTTTTTCTCGGCAGAGCAGCAAGGATCCCTCTCGCCATTTTCGAACTGGCTCCCCTAAGAGCACAACGTCTGCCGCTCGGCTAACGTCCAGCTGCCTCTTTAGGCAGGATTCTCCGTGGCACCCCGTTGGTCACTCGGAGTGGAGCAGAAAAGGAGTCACGGAGAAGCGGACCGACTCGCGCTGTGGCTGGAAGGTAAGGCAAGGACACCCCCTTCCGAGGCAGACGTAGGTGCATTCTGCGTATACGTACGCTTGGCGAAGTCAAAAGCTCTTTTTTCCGACGAGCGGAAAGGAGCCCGCCTCTCGGGAAAGTGCAGCCGGCGTCAGTCGCCCGAACTCGGTGACCGAGCAAGGCGAAGTCGCTGCCGGAGGCTGGAAGCGGCAGCCGGGGAGAAGCGCGTGTTCGCCACGGAGAGGCGGACCGACTCGAGCTGTGGTTTGAAGCTAAGGCACGAACAACCCCTTCCGTGGCAGGCGTGGTGCATTCTGCGGATACGTACGCTTGGCGAAGACAAAGGCTCTCCTTTCCGTCGAGCGGAAAGGAGCTCGCCTCTCAGGGAAATGCAGCCTCCGCCAGTCGCCCGAACTTGGTGACGGAGCTGGGCGAGAAAGCGGCCGGAGGCTGGAAGCGGCAGCCGGGGAGAAGCGCGGTTTCGCGGGCAGCGAGTGCAACCGCTGCGCAGCGCTTCCGCGCGAATGCCGTTTCCGAGCCGTGAGAGCGACGTCGTGAAGTTCCGAATCCGAAAAGGGGCGAATTCCGCTTGCCGCGGTCCCTGCGACGGTGCGCTTTTTCTCGGCAGAGCAGCAAGGATCCCTCTCGCCATTTTCGAACGGGCTCCCCTAAGAGCACAACGTCTGCCGCTCGGCTAACGTCCAGCTGCCTCTTTAGGCAGGATTCTCCGTGGCACGCCGTTCGTCACTCGGAGTGGAGCAGAAAAGGAGTCACGGAGAAGCGGACCGACTCGCGCTGTGGCTGGAAGGTAAGGCAAGGACACCCCCTTCCGAGGCAGACGTAGGTGCATTCTGCGTATACGTACGCTTGGCGAAGTCAAAAGCTCTTTTTTCCGACGAGCGGAAAGGAGCCCGCCTCTCGGGAAAGTGCAGCCGGCGTCAGTCGCCCGAACTCGGTGACCGAGCAAGGCGAAGTCGCTGCCGGAGGCTGGAAGCGGCACCCTGGGAGAAGCGCGTGTTCGCCACGGAGAGGCGGACCGACTCGAGCTGTGGTTGGAAGCTAAGGCACGAACACCCCGTTCCGAGGCAGGCGTAGTGCATTTTGCGTATACGTACGCTTGGCGAAGTCAAAGGCGCTTTTATCCGAGAGAGGAAAGGAGCTCGCCTCTCGGGGAAATGCCCCCGGCGTCAGTCGCCTGAACTCGGTGACCGAGCAGGGCGAGAACGCGGCCGGAGGCTAGAAGCGGCAGCCGGGGAGAAGCGCGGTTTCGCGGGCAGCGAGTGCAACCGCTGTGGAGCGCTTCCGCGCGAAAGCCGTTTGCGAGCCGTGAGAGCGACGTCGTGAAGTTCCGAATCCGAAAAGGGGCGAATTCCGCTTGCCGCGGTCCCTGCGACGGTGCGCTTTTTCTCGGCAGAGCAGCAAGGATCCCTCTCGCCATTTTCGAACGGGCTCCCCTAAGAGCACAACGTCTGCCGCTCGGCTAACGTCCAGCTGCCTCTTTAGGCAGGATTCTCCGTGGCACCCCGTTGGTCACTCGGAGTGGAGCAGAAAAGGAGTCACGGAGAAGCGGACCGACTCGCGCTGTGGCTGGAAGGTAAGGCAAGGACACCCCCTTCCGAGGCAGTCGTAGGTGCATTCTGCGTATAGGTACGCTTGGCGAAGTCAAAAGCTCTTTTTTCAGACGAGCGGAAAGGAGCCCGCCTCTCGGGAAAGTGCAGCCGGCGTCAGTCGCCCGAACTCGGTGACCGAGCAAGGCGAAGTCGCTGCCGGAGGCTGGAAGCGGCAGCCGGGGAGAAGCGCGTGTTCGCCACGGAGAGGCGGACCGACTCGAGCTGTGGTTTGAAGCTAAGGCACGAACAACCCCTTCCGTGGCAGGCGTAGTGCATTCTGCGGATACGTACGCTTGGCGAAGAGAAAGGCTCTCCTTTCCATCGAGCGGAAAGGAGCTCGCCTCTCAGGGAAATGCAGCCTCCGCCAGTCGCCCGAACTTGGTGACGGAGCTGGGCGAGAAAGCGGCCGGAGGCTGGAAGCGGCAGCCGGGGAGAAGCGCGGTTTCGCGGGCAGCGAGTGCAACCGCTGTGGAGCGCTTCCGCGCGAAAGCCGTTTGCGAGCCGTGAGAGCGACGTCATGAAGTTCCGAATCCGAAAAGGGGCGAATTCCGCTTGCCGCGGTCCCTGCGACGGTGCGCTTTTTCTCGGCAGAGCAGCAAGGATCCCTCTCGCCATTTTCGAACGGGCTCCCCTAAGAGCACAACGTCTGCCGCTCGGCTAACGTCCAGCTGCCTCTTTAGGCAGGATTCTCCGTGGCACGCCGTTCGTCACTCGGAGTGGAGCAGAAAAGGAGTCACGGAGAAGCGGACCGACTCGCGCTGTGGCTGGAAGGTAAGGCAAGGACACCCCCTTCCGAGGCAGACGTAGGTGCATTCTGCGTATACGTACGCTTGGCGAAGTCAAAAGCTCTTTTTTCCGACGAGCGGAAAGGAGCCCGCCTCTCGGGAAAGTGCAGCCGGCGTCAGTCGCCCGAACTCGGTGACCGAGCAAGGCGAAGTCGCTGCCGGAGGCTGGAAGCGGCAGCCGGGGAGAAGCGCGTGTTCGCCACGGAGAGGCGGACCGACTCGAGCTGTGGTTTGAAGCTAAGGCACGAACACCCCGTTCCGAGGCAGGCGTAGTGCATTTTGCGTATACGTACGCTTGGCGAAGTCAAAGGCGCTTTTATCCGAGAGAGGAAAGGAGCTCGCCTCTCGGGGAAATGCCCCCGGCGTCAGTCGCCCGAACTCGGTGACCGAGCAGGGCGAGAACGCGGCCGGAGGCTAGAAGCGGCAGCCGGGGAGAAGCGCGGTTTCGCGGGCAGCGAGTGCAACCGCTGTGGAGCGCTTCCGCGCGAAAGCCGTTTGCGAGCCGTGAGAGCGACGTCGTGAAGTTCCGAATCCGAAAAGGGGCGAATTCCGCTTGCCGCGGTCCCTGCGACGGTGCGCTTTTTCTCGGCAGAGCAGCAAGGATCCCTCTCGCCATTTTCGAACGGGCTCCCCTAAGAGCACAACGTCTGCCGCTCGGCTAACGTCCAGCTGCCTCTTTAGGCAGGATTCTCCGTGGCACCCCGTTGGTCACTCGGAGTGGAGCAGAAAAGGAGTCACGGAGAAGCGGACCGACTCGCGCTGTGGCTGGAAGGTAAGGCAAGGACACCCCCTTCCGAGGCAGTCGTAGGTGCATTCTGCATATACGTACGCTTGGCGAAGTCAAAAGCTCTTTTTTCAGACGAGCGGAAAGGAGCCCGCCTCTCGGGAAAGTGCAGCCGGCGTCAGTCGCCCGAACTCGGTGACCGAGCAAGGCGAAGTCGCTGCCGGAGGCTGGAAGCGGCAGCCGGGGAGAAGCGCGTGTTCGCCACGGAGAGGCGGACCGACTCGAGCTGTGGTTTGAAGCTAAGGCACGAACAACCCCTTCCGTGGCAGGCGTAGTGCATTCTGCGGATACGTACGCTTGGCGAAGAGAAAGGCTCTCCTTTCCATCGAGCGGAAAGGAGCTCGCCTCTCAGGGAAATGCAGCCTCCGCCAGTCGCCCGAACTTGGTGACGGAGCTGGGCGAGAAAGCGGCCGGAGGCTGGAAGCGGCAGCCGGGGAGAAGCGCGGTTTCGCGGGCAGCGAGTGCAACCGCTGTGGAGCGCTTCCGCGCGAAAGCCGTTTGCGAGCCGTGAGAGCGACGTCATGAAGTTCCGAATCCGAAAAGGGGCGAATTCCGCTTGCCGCGGTCCCTGCGACGGTGCGCTTTTTCTCGGCAGAGCAGCAAGGATCCCTCTCGCCATTTTCGAACGGGCTCCCCTAAGAGCACAACGTCTGCCGCTCGGCTAACGTCCAGCTGCCTCTTTAGGCAGGATTCTCCGTGGCACGCCGTTCGTCACTCGGAGTGGAGCAGAAAAGGAGTCACGGAGAAGCGGACCGACTCGCGCTGTGGCTGGAAGGTAAGGCAAGGACACCCCCTTCCGAGGCAGTCGTAGGTGCATTCTGCATGGCGAAGTCAAAAGCTCTTTTTTCCGACGAGCGGAAAGGAGCCCGCCTCTCGGGAAAGTGCAGCCGGCGTCAGTCGCCCGAACTCGGTGACCGAGCAAGGCGAAGTCGCTGCCGGAGGCTGGAAGCGGCACCCTGGGAGAAGCGCGTGTTCGCCACGGAGAGGCGGACCGACTCGAGCTGTGGTTTGAAGCTAAGGCACGAACACCCCGTTCCGAGGCAGGCGTAGTGCATTTTGCGTATACGTACGCTTGGCGAAGTCAAAGGCGCTTTTATCCGAGAGAGGAAAGGAGCTCGCCTCTCGGGGAAATGCCCCCGGCGTCAGTCGCCCGAACTCGGTGACCGAGCAGGGCGAGAACGCGGCCGGAGGCTAGAAGCGGCAGCCGGGGAGAAGCGCGGTTTCGCGGGCAGCGAGTGCAACCGCTTTGGAGCGCTTCCGCGCGAAAGCCGTTTGCGAGCCGTGAGAGCGACGTCGTGAAGTTCCGAATCCGAAAAGGGGCGAATTCCGCTTGCCGCGGTCCCTGCGACGGTGCGCTTTTTCTCGGCAGAGCAGCAAGGATCCCTCTCGCCATTTTCGAACGGGCTCCCCTAAGAGCACAACGTCTGCCGCTCGGCTAACGTCCAGCTGCCTCTTTAGGCAGGATTCTCCGTGGCACCCCGTTGGTCACTCGGAGTGGAGCAGAAAAGGAGTCACGGAGAAGCGGACCGACTCGCGCTGTGGCTGGAAGGTAAGGCAAGGACACCCCCTTCCGAGGCAGTCGTAGGTGCATTCTGCGTATACGTACGCTTGGCGAAGTCAAAAGCTCTTTTTTCAGACGAGCGGAAAGGAGCCCGCCTCTCGGGAAAGTGCAGCCGGCGTCAGTCGCCCGAACTCGGTGACCGAGCAAGGCGAAGTCGCTGCCGGAGGCTGGAAGCGGCAGCCGGGGAGAAGCGCGTGTTCGCCACGGAGAGGCGGACCGACTCGAGCTGTGGTTTGAAGCTAAGGCACGAACAACCCCTTCCGTGGCAGGCGTGGTGCATTCTGCGGATACGTACGCTTGGCGAAGACAAAGGCTCTCCTTTCCGTCGAGCGGAAAGGAGCTCGCCTCTCAGGGAAATGCAGCCTCCGCCAGTCGCCCGAACTTGGTGACGGAGCTGGGCGAGAAAGCGGCCGGAGGCTGGAAGCGGCAGCCGGGGAGAAGCGCGGTTTCGCGGGCAGCGAGTGCAACCGCTGCGCAGCGCTTCCGCGCGAATGCCGTTTCCGAGCCGTGAGAGCGACGTCGTGAAGTTCCGAATCCGAAAAGGGGCGAATTCCGCTTGCCGCGGTCCCTGCGACGGTGCGCTTTTTCTCGGCAGAGCAGCAAGGATCCC
This sequence comes from Lagopus muta, assembly GCF_023343835.1. NCBI lineage: Eukaryota > Metazoa > Chordata > Aves > Galliformes > Phasianidae > Lagopus > Lagopus muta. The sequence continues at coordinate 10,175 of NC_064463.1, forward strand.
TCTCGCCATTTTCGAACGGGCTCCCCTAAGAGCACAACGTCTGCCGCTCGGCTAACGTCCAGCTGCCTCTTTAGGCAGGATTCTCCGTGGCACGCCGTTCGTCACTCGGAGTGGAGCAGAAAAGGAGTCACGGAGAAGCGGACCGACTCGCGCTGTGGCTGGAAGGTAAGGCAAGGACACCCCCTTCCGAGGCAGACGTAGGTGCATTCTGCGTATACGTACGCTTGGCGAAGTCAAAAGCTCTTTTTTCCGACGAGCGGAAAGGAGCCCGCCTCTCGGGAAAGTGCAGCCGGCGTCAGTCGCCTGAACTCGGTGACCGAGCAAGGCGAAGTCGCTGCCGGAGGCTGGAAGCGGCACCCTGGGAGAAGCGCGTGTTCGCCACGGAGAGGCGGACCGACTCGAGCTGTGGTTGGAAGCTAAGGCACGAACACCCCGTTCCGAGGCAGGCCTAGTGCATTTTGCGTATACGTACGCTTGGCGAAGTCAAAGGCGCTTTTATCCGAGAGAGGAAAGGAGCTCGCCTCTCGGGGAAATGCCCCCGGCGTCAGTCGCCCGAACTCGGTGACCGAGCAGGGCGAGAACGCGGCCGGAGGCTAGAAGCAGCAGCCGGGGAGAAGCGCGGTTTCGCGGGCAGCGAGTGCAACCGCTGCGCAGCGCTTCCGCGCGAATGCCGTTTCCGAGCCGTGAGAGCGACGTCGTGAAGTTCCGAATCCGAAAAGGGGCGAATTCCGCTTGCCGCGGTCCCTGCGACGGTGCGCTTTTTCTCGGCAGAGCAGCAAGGATCCCTCTCGCCATTTTCGAACGGGCTCCCCTAAGAGCACAACGTCTGCCGCTCGGCTAACGTCCAGCTGCCTCTTTAGGCAGGATTCTCCGTGCCACTCCGTTCGTCACTCGGAGTGGAGCAGAAAAGGAGTCACGGAGAAGCGGACCGACTCGCGCTGTGGCTGGAAGGTAAGGCAAGGACACCCCCTTCCGAGGCAGTCGTAGGTGCATTCTGCGTATACGTACGCTTGGCGAAGTCAAAAGCTCTTTTTTCCGACGAGCGGAAAGGAGCCCGCCTCTCGGGAAAGTGCAGCCGGCGTCAGTCGCCCGAACTCGGTGACCGAGCAAGGCGAAGTCGCTGCCGGAGGCTGGAAGCGGCAGCCGGGGAGAAGCGCGTGTTCGCCACGGAGAGGCGGACCGACTCGAGCTGTGGTTTGAAGCTAAGGCACGAACAACCCCTTCCGTGGCAGGCGTAGTGCATTCTGCGGATACGTACGCTTGGCAAAGACAAAGGCTCTCCTTTCCGTCGAGCGGAAAGGAGCTCGCCTCTCAGGGAAATGCAGCCTCCGCCAGTCGCCCGAACTTGGTGACGGAGCTGGGCGAGAAAGCGGCCGGAGGCTGGAAGCGGCAGCCGGGGAGAAGCGCGGTTTCGCGGGCAGCGAGTGCAACCGCTGCGCAGCGCTTCCGCGCGAATGCGTTTCCGAGCCGTGAGAGCGACGTCGTGAAGTTCCGAATCCGAAAAGGGGCGAATTCCGCTTGCCGCGGTCCCTGCGACGGTGCGCTTTTTCTCGGCAGAGCAGCAAGGATCCCTCTCGCCATTTTCGAACGGGCTCCCCTAAGAGCACAACGTCTGCCGCTCGGCTAACGTCCAGCTGCCTCTTTAGGCAGGATTCTCCGTGGCACGCCGTTCGTCACTCGGAGTGGAGCAGAAAAGGAGTCACGGAGAAGCGGACCGACTCGCGCTGTGGCTGGAAGGTAAGGCAAGGACACCCCCTTCCGAGGCAGTCGTAGGTGCATTCTGCGTATACGTACGCTTGGCGAAGTCAAAAGCTCTTTTTTCCGACGAGCGGAAAGGAGCCCGCCTCTCGGGAAAGTGCAGCCGGCGTCAGTCGCCCGAACTCGGTGACCGAGCAAGGCGAAGTCGCTGCCGGAGGCTGGAAGCGGCAGCCGGGGAGAAGCACGTGTTCGCCACGGAGAGGCGGACCGACTCGAGCTGTGGTTGGAAGCTAAGGCACGAACACCCCGTTCCGAGGCAGGCGTAGTGCATTTTGCGTATACGTACGCTTGGCGAAGTCAAAGGCGCTTTTATCCGAGAGAGGAAAGGAGCTCGCCTCTCGGGGAAATGCCCCCGGCGTCAGTCGCCCGAACTCGGTGACCGAGCAGGGCGAGAAAGCGGCCGGAGGCTGGAAGCGGCAGCCGGGGAGAAGCGCGGTTTCGCGGGCAGCGAGTGCAACCGCTGCGCAGCGCTTCCGCGCGAAAGCCGTTTGCGAGCCGTGAGAGCGACGTCGTGAAGTTCAGAATCCGAAAAGGGGCGAATTCCGCTTGCCGCGGTCCCTGCGACGGTGCGCTTTTTCTCGGCAGAGCAGCAAGGATCCCTCTCGCCATTTTCGAACGGGCTCCCCTAAGAGCACAACGTCTGCCGCTCGGCTAACGTCCAGCTGCCTCTTTAGGCAGGATTCTCCGTGGCACGCCGTTCGTCACTCGGAGTGGAGCAGAAAAGGAGTCACGGAGAAGCGGACCGACTCGCGCTGTGGCTGGAAGGTAAGGCAAGGACACCCCCTTCCGAGGCAGACGTAGGTGCATTCTGCGTATACGTACGCTTGGCGAAGTCAAAAGCTCTTTTTTCCGACGAGCGGAAAGGAGCCCGCCTCTCGGGAAAGTGCAGCCGGCGTCAGTCGCCCGAACTCGGTGACCGAGCAAGGCGAAGTCGCTGCCGGAGGCTGGAAGCGGCAGCCGGGGAGAAGCGCGTGTTCGCCACGGAGAGGCGGACCGACTCGAGCTGTGGTTTGAAGCTAAGGCACGAACAACCCCTTCCGTGGCAGGCGTAGTGCATTCTGCGGATACGTACGCTTGGCGAAGACAAAGGCTCTCCTTTCCGTCGAGCGGAAAGGAGCTCGCCTCTCAGGGAAATGCAGCCTCCGCCAGTCGCCCGAACTTGGTGACGGAGCTGGGCGAGAAAGCGGCCGGAGGCTGGAAGCGGCAGCCGGGGAGAAGCGCGGTTTCGCGGGCAGCGAGTGCAACCGCTGTGGAGCGCTTCCGCGCGAAAGCCGTTTGCGAGCCGTGAGAGCGACGTCGTGAAGTTCAGAATCCGAAAAGGGGCGAATTCCGCTTGCCGCGGTCCCTGCGACGGTGCGCTTTTTCTCGGCAGAGCAGCAAGGATCCCTCTCGCCATTTTCGAACGGGCTCCCCTAAGAGCACAACGTCTGCCGCTCGGCTAACGTCCAGCTGCCTCTTTAGGCAGGATTCTCCGTGGCACGCCGTTCGTCACTCGGAGTGGAGCAGAAAAGGAGTCACGGAGAAGCGGACCGACTCGCGCTGTGGCTGGAAGGTAAGGCAAGGACACCCCCTTCCGAGGCAGTCGTAGGTGCATTCTGCGTATACGTACGCTTGGCGAAGTCAAAAGCTCTTTTTTCCGACGAGCGGAAAGGAGCCCGCCTCTCGGGAAAGTGCAGCCGGCGTCAGTCGCCCGAACTCGGTGACCGAGCAAGGCGAAGTCGCTGCCGGAGGCTGGAAGCGGCAGCCGGGGAGAAGCGCGTGTTCGCCACGGAGAGGCGGACCGACTCGAGCTGTGGTTGGAAGCTAAGGCACGAACAACCCCGTTCCGAGGCAGGCGTAGTGCATTCTGCGTATACGTACGCTTGGCGAAGTCAAAGGCGCTTTTATCCGAGAGAGGAAAGGAGCTCGCCTCTCGGGGAAATGCCCCCGGCGTCAGTCGCCCGAACTCGGTGACCGAGCAGGGCGAGAACGCGGCCGGAGGCTAGAAGCGGCAGCCGGGGAGAAGCGCGGTTTCGCGGGCAGCGAGTGCAACCGCTGTGGAGCGCTTCCACGCGAAAGCCGTTTGCGAGCCGTGAGAGCGACGTCGTGAAGTTCAGAATCCGAAAAGGGGCGAATTCCGCTTGCCGCGGTCCCTGCGACGGTGCGCTTTTTCTCGGCAGAGCAGCAAGGATCCCTCTCGCCATTTTCGAACGGGCTCCCCTAAGAGCACAGCGTCTGCCGCTCGGCGAAGGTCCAGCTGCCTCTTTAGGCAGGATTCTCCGTGGCACGCCGTTCGTCACTCGGAGTGGAGCAGAAAAGGAGTCACGGAGAAGCGGACCGACTCGCGCTGTGGCTGGAAGGTAAGGCAAGGACACCCCCTTCCGAGGCAGACGTAGATGCATTCTGCGTATACGTACGCTTGGCGAAGTCAAAAGCTCTTTTTTCAGACGAGCGGAAAGGAGCCCCCCTCTCGGGAAAGTGCAGCCGGCGTCAGTCGCCCGAACTCGGTGACCGAGCAAGGCGAAGTCGCTGCCGGAGGCTGGAAGCAGCAGCCGGGGAGAAGCACGTGTTCGCCACGGAGAGGCGGACCGACTCGAGCTGTGGTTGGAAGCTAAGGCACGAACACCCCGTTCCGAGGCAGGCGTAGTGCATTTTGCGTATACGTACGCTTGGCGAAGTCAAAGGCGCTTTTATCCGAGAGAGGAAAGGAGCTCGCCTCTCGGGGAAATGCCCCCGGCGTCAGTCGCCCGAACTCGGTGACCGAGCAGGGCGAGAAAGCGGCCGGAGGCTGGAAGCGGCAGCCGGGGAGAAGCGCGGTTTCGCGGGCAGCGAGTGCAACCGCTGCGCAGCGCTTCCGCGCGAAAGCCGTTTGCGAGCCGTGAGAGCGACGTCGTGAAGTTCAGAATCCGAAAAGGGGCGAATTCCGCTTGCCGCGGTCCCTGCGACGGTGCGCTTTTTCTCGGCAGAGCAGCAAGGATCCCTCTCGCCATTTTCGAACGGGCTCCCCTAAGAGCACAACGTCTGCCGCTCGGCTAACGTCCAGCTGCCTCTTTAGGCAGGATTCTCCGTGGCACGCCGTTCGTCACTCGGAGTGGAGCAGAAAAGGAGTCACGGAGAAGCGGACCGACTCGCGCTGTGGCTGGAAGGTAAGGCAAGGACACCCCCTTCCGAGGCAGACGTAGGTGCATTCTGCGTATACGTACGCTTGGCGAAGTCAAAAGCTCTTTTTTCCGACGAGCGGAAAGGAGCCCGCCTCTCGGGAAAGTGCAGCCGGCGTCAGTCGCCCGAACTCGGTGACCGAGCAAGGCGAAGTCGCTGCCGGAGGCTGGAAGCGGCAGCCGGGGAGAAGCGCGTGTTCGCCACGGAGAGGCGGACCGACTCGAGCTGTGGTTTGAAGCTAAGGCACGAACAACCCCTTCCGTGGCAGGCGTAGTGCATTCTGCGGATACGTACGCTTGGCGAAGACAAAGGCTCTCCTTTCCGTCGAGCGGAAAGGAGCTCGCCTCTCAGGGAAATGCAGCCTCCGCCAGTCGCCCGAACTTGGTGACGGAGCTGGGCGAGAAAGCGGCCGGAGGCTGGAAGCGGCAGCCGGGGAGAAGCGCGGTTTCGCGGGCAGCGAGTGCAACCGCTGTGGAGCGCTTCCGCGCGAAAGCCGTTTGCGAGCCGTGAGAGCGACGTCGTGAAGTTCAGAATCCGAAAAGGGGCGAATTCCGCTTGCCGCGGTCCCTGCGACGGTGCGCTTTTTCTCGGCAGAGCAGCAAGGATCCCTCTCGCCATTTTCGAACGGGCTCCCCTAAGAGCACAACGTCTGCCGCTCGGCTAACGTCCAGCTGCCTCTTTAGGCAGGATTCTCCGTGGCACGCCGTTCGTCACTCGGAGTGGAGCAGAAAAGGAGTCACGGAGAAGCGGACCGACTCGCGCTGTGGCTGGAAGGTAAGGCAAGGACACCCCCTTCCGAGGCAGTCGTAGGTGCATTCTGCGTATACGTACGCTTGGCGAAGTCAAAAGCTCTTTTTTCCGACGAGCGGAAAGGAGCCCGCCTCTCGGGAAAGTGCAGCCGGCGTCAGTCGCCCGAACTCGGTGACCGAGCAAGGCGAAGTCGCTGCCGGAGGCTGGAAGCGGCAGCCGGGGAGAAGCGCGTGTTCGCCACGGAGAGGCGGACCGACTCGAGCTGTGGTTGGAAGCTAAGGCACGAACAACCCCGTTCCGAGGCAGGCGTAGTGCATTCTGCGTATACGTACGCTTGGCGAAGTCAAAGGCGCTTTTATCCGAGAGAGGAAAGGAGCTCGCCTCTCGGGGAAATGCCCCCGGCGTCAGTCGCCCGAACTCGGTGACCGAGCAGGGCGAGAACGCGGCCGGAGGCTAGAAGCGGCAGCCGGGGAGAAGCGCGGTTTCGCGGGCAGCGAGTGCAACCGCTGTGGAGCGCTTCCACGCGAAAGCCGTTTGCGAGCCGTGAGAGCGACGTCGTGAAGTTCAGAATCCGAAAAGGGGCGAATTCCGCTTGCCGCGGTCCCTGCGACGGTGCGCTTTTTCTCGGCAGAGCAGCAAGGATCCCTCTCGCCATTTTCGAACGGGCTCCCCTAAGAGCACAGCGTCTGCCGCTCGGCGAAGGTCCAGCTGCCTCTTTAGGCAGGATTCTCCGTGGCACGCCGTTCGTCACTCGGAGTGGAGCAGAAAAGGAGTCACGGAGAAGCGGACCGACTCGCGCTGTGGCTGGAAGGTAAGGCAAGGACACCCCCTTCCGAGGCAGTCGTAGGTGCATTCTGCGTATACGTACGCTTGGCGAAGTCAAAAGCTCTTTTTTCAGACGAGCGGAAAGGAGCCCCCCTCTCGGGAAAGTGCAGCCGGCGTCAGTCGCCCGAACTCGGTGACCGAGCAAGGCGAAGTCGCTGCCGGAGGCTGGAAGCAGCAGCCGGGGAGAAGCGCGTGTTCGCCACGGAGAGGCGGACCGACTCGAGCTGTGGTTGGAAGCTAAGGCACGAACACCCCGTTCCGAGGCAGGCGTAGTGCATTTTGCGTATACGTACGCTTGGCGAAGTCAAAGGCGCTTTTATCCGAGAGAGGAAAGGAGCTCGCCTCTCGGGGAAATGCCCCCGGCGTCAGTCGCCCGAACTCGGTGACCGAGCAGGGCGAGAAAGCGGCCGGAGGCTGGAAGCGGCAGCCGGGGAGAAGCGCGGTTTCGCGGGCAGCGAGTGCAACCGCTGCGCAGCGCTTCCGCGCGAAAGCCGTTTGCGAGCCGTGAGAGCGACGTCGTGAAGTTCCGAATCCGAAAAGGGGCGAATTCCGCTTGCCGCGGTCCCTGCGACGGTGCGCTTTTTCTCGGCAGAGCAGCAAGGATCCCTCTCGCCATTTTCGAACGGGCTCCCCTAAGAGCACAACGTCTGCCGCTCGGCTAACGTCCAGCTGCCTCTTTAGGCAGGATTCTCCGTGGCACGCCGTTCGTCACTCGGAGTGGAGCAGAAAAGGAGTCACGGAGAAGCGGACCGACTCGCGCTGTGGCTGGAAGGTAAGGCAAGGACACCCCCTTCCGAGGCAGACGTAGGTGCATTCTGCGTATACGTACGCTTGGCGAAGTCAAAAGCTCTTTTTTCCGACGAGCGGAAAGGAGCCCGCCTCTCGGGAAAGTGCAGCCGGCGTCAGTTGCCCGAACTCGGTGACCGAGCAAGGCGAAGTCGCTGCCGGAGGCTGGAAGCGGCAGCCGGGGAGAAGCGCGTGTTCGCCACGGAGAGGCGGACCGACTCGAGCTGTGGTTTGAAGCTAAGGCACGAACAACCCCTTCCGTGGCAGGCGTAGTGCATTCTGCGGATACGTACGCTTGGCGAAGACAAAGGCTCTCCTTTCCGTCGAGCGGAAAGGAGCTCGCCTCTCAGGGAAATGCAGCCTCCGCCAGTCGCCCGAACTTGGTGACGGAGCTGGGCGAGAAAGCGGCCGGAGGCTGGAAGCGGCAGCCGGGGAGAAGCGCGGTTTCGCGGGCAGCGAGTGCAACCGCTGCGCAGCGCTTCCGCGCGAATGCCGTTTCCGAGCCGTGAGAGCGACGTCGTGAAGTTCCGAATCCGAAAAGGGGCGAATTCCGCTTGCCGCGGTCCCTGCGACGGTGCGCTTTTTCTCGGCAGAGCAGCAAGGATCCCTCTCGCCATTTTCGAACGGGCTCCCCTAAGAGCACAACGTCTGCCGCTCGGCGAACGTCCAGCTGCCTCTTTAGGCAGGATTCTCCGTGGCACGCCGTTCGTCACTCGGAGTGGAGCAGAAAAGGAGTCACGGAGAAGCGGACCGACTCGCGCTGTGGCTGGAAGGTAAGGCAAGGACACCCCCTTCCGAGGCAGACGTAGGTGCATTCTGCGTATACGTACGCTTGGCGAAGTCAAAAGCTCTTTTTTCCGACGAGCGGAAAGGAGCCCGCCTCTCGGGAAAGTGCAGCCGGCGTCAGTCGCCCGAACTCGGTGACCGAGCAAGGCGAAGTCGCTGCCGGAGGCTGGAAGCGGCAGCCGGGGAGAAGCGCGTGTTCGCCACGGAGAGGCGGACCGACTCGAGCTGTGGTTGGAAGCTAAGGCACGAACACCCCGTTCCGAGGCAGGCGTAGTGCATTCTGCGTATACGTACGCTTGGCGAAGTCAAAGGCGCTTTTATCCGAGAGAGGAAAGGAGCTCGCCTCTCGGGGAAATGCCCCCGGCGTCAGTCGCCCGAACTCGGTGACCGAGCAGGGCGAGAACGCGGCCGGAGGCTAGAAGCGGCAGCCGGGGAGAAGCGCGGTTTCGCGGGCAGCGAGTGCAACCGCTGCGCAGCGCTTCCGCGCGAATGCCGTTTCCGAGCCGTGAGAGCGACGTCGTGAAGTTCCGAATCCGAAAAGGGGCGAATTCCGCTTGCCGCGGTCCCTGCGACGGTGCGCTTTTTCTCGGCAGAGCAGCAAGGATCCCTCTCGCCATTTTCGAACGGGCTCCCCTAAGAGCACAACGTCTGCCGCTCGGCTAACGTCCAGCTGCCTCTTTAGGCAGGATTCTCCGTGGCACCCCGTTGGTCACTCGGAGTGGAGCAGAAAAGGAGTCACGGAGAAGCGGACCGACTCGCGCTGTGGCTGGAAGGTAAGGCAAGGACATCCCCTTCCGAGGCAGTCGTAGGTGCATTCTGCATGGCGAAGTCAAAAGCTCTTTTTTCCGACGAGCGGAAAGGAGCCCGCCTCTCGGGAAAGTGCAGCCGGCGTCAGTTGCCCGAACTCGGTGACCGAGCAAGGCGAAATCGCTGCCGGAGGCTGGAAGCGGCTCCCTGGGAGAAGCGCGTGTTCGCCACGGAGAGGCGGACCGACTCGAGTTGTGGTAGGAAGGTAAGGCACGAACAACCCCTTCCGTGGCAGGCGTAGTGCATTCTGCGGATACGTACGCTTGGCGAAGTCAAAGGCTCTCCTTTCCGTCGAGCGGAAAGGAGCTCACCTCTCAGGGAAATGCAGCCTCCGCCAGTCGCCCGAACTTGGTGACGGAGCTGGGCGAGAAAGCGGCCGGAGGCTGGAAGCGGCAGCCGGGGAGAAGCGCGGTTTCGCGGGCAGCGAGTGCAACCGCTGTGGAGCACTTCCGCGCGAAAGCCGTTTCCGAGCCGTGAGAGCGACGTCGTGAAGTTCCGAATCCGAAAAGGGGCGAATTCCGCTTGCCGCGGTCCCTGCGACGGTGCGCTTTTTCTCGGCAGAGCAGCAAGGATCCCTCTCGCCATTTTCGAACGGGCTCCCCTAAGAGCACAACGTCTGCCGCTCGGCTAACGTCCAGCTGCCTCTTTAGGCAGAATTCTCCGTGGCACGCCGTTGGTCACTCGGAGTGGAGCAGAAAAGGAGTCACGGAGAAGCGGACCGACTCGCGCTGTGGCTGGAAGGTAAGGCAAGGACACCCCCTTCCGAGGCAGACGTAGGTGCATTCTGCGTATACGTACGCTTGGCGAAGTCAAAAGCTCTTTTTTCCGACGAGCGGAAAGGAGCCCGCCTCTCGGGAAAGTGCAGCCGGCGTCAGTCGCCCGAACTCGGTGACCGAGCAAGGCGAAGTCGCTGCCGGAGGCTGGAAGCGGCAGCCGGGGAGAAGCGCGTGTTCGCCACGGAGAGGCGGACCGACTCGAGCTGTGGTTGGAAGCTAAGGCACGAACACCCCGTTCCGAGGCAGGCCTAGTGCATTTTGCGTATACGTACGCTTGGCGAAGTCAAAGGCGCTTTTATCCGAGAGAGGAAAGGAGCTCGCCTCTCGGGGAAATGCCCCCGGCGTCAGTCGCCCGAACTCGGTGACCGAGCAGGGCGAGAACGCGGCCGGAGGCTAGAAGCGGCAGGCGGGGAGAAGCGCGGTTTCGCGGGCAGCGAGTGCAACCGCTGCGCAGCGCTTCCGCGCGAAAGCCGTTTCCGAGCCGTGAGAGCGACGTCGTGAAGTTCAGAATCCGAAAAGGGGCGAATTCCGCTTGCCGCGGTCCCTGCGACGGTGCGCTTTTTCTCGGCAGAGCAGCAAGGATCCCTCTCGCCATTTTCGAACGGGCTCCCCTAAGAGCACAACGTCTGCCGCTCGGCTAACGTCCAGCTGCCTCTTTAGGCAGGATTCTCCGTGGCACGCCGTTCGTCACTCGGAGTGGAGCAGAAAAGGAGTCACGGAGAAGCGGACCGACTCGCGCTGTGGCTGGAAGGTAAGGCAAGGACACCCCCTTCCGAGGCAGACGTAGGTGCATTCTGCGTATACGTACGCTTGGCGAAGTCAAAAGCTCTTTTTTCCGACGAGCGGAAAGGAGCCCGCCTCTCGGGAAAGTGCAGCCGGCGTCAGTCGCCCGAACTCGGTGACCGAGCAAGGCGAAATCGCTGCCGGAGGCTGGAAGCGGCTCCCTGGGAGAAGCGCGTGTTCGACACGGAGAGGCGGACCGACTCGAGCTGTGGTTGGAAGGTAAGGCAAGGACACCCCCTTCCGAGGCAGTCGTAGGTGCATTCTGCGTATAGGTACGCTTGGCGAAGTCAAAAGCTCTTTTTTCAGACGAGCGGAAAGGAGCCCGCCTCTCGGGAAAGTGCAGCCGGCGTCAGTCGCCCGAACTCGGTGACCAAGCAAGGCGAAGTCGCTGCCGGAGGCTGGAAGCGGCACCCTGGGAGAAGCGCGTGTTCGCCACGGAGAGGCGGACCGACTCGAGCTGTGGTTTGAAGCTAAGGCACGAACACCCTGTTCCGAGGCAGGCGTAGTGCATTTTGCGTATACGTACGCTTGGCGAAGTCAAAGGCGCTTTTATCCGAGAGAGGAAAGGAGCTCGCCTCTCGGGGAAATGCCCCCGGCGTCAGTCGCCCGAACTCGGTGACCGAGCAGGGCGAGAACGCGGCCGGAGGCTAGAAGCGGCAGCCGGGGAGAAGTGCGGTTTCGCGGGCAGCGAGTGCAACCGCTGTGGAGCGCTTCCGCGCGAAAGCTGTTTCCGAGCCGTGAGAGCGACGTCGTGAAGTTCCGAATCCGAAAAGGGGCGAATTCCGCTTGCCACGGTCCCTGCGACGGTGCGCTTTTTCTCGGCAGAGCAGCAAGGATCCCTCTCGCCATTTTCGAACGGGCTCCCCTAAGAGCACAACGTCTGCCGCTCGGCTAACGTCCAGCTGCCTCTTTAGGCAGGATTCTCCGTGGCACGCCGTTCGTCACTCGGAGTGGAGCAGAAAAGGAGTCACGGAGAAGCGGACCGACTCGCGCTGTGGCTGGAAGGTAAGGCAAGGACACCCCCTTCCGAGGCAGTCGTAGGTGCATTCTGCATGGCTAAGTCAAAAGCTCTTTTTTCCGACGAGCGGAAAGGAGCCCGCCTCTCGGGAAAGTGCAGCCGGCGTCAGTCGCCCGAACTCGGTGACCGAGCAAGGCGAAGTCGCTGCCGGAGGCTGGAAGCGGCACCCTGGGAGAAGCGCGTGTTCGCCACGGAGAGGCGGACCGACTCGAGCTGTGGTTGGAAGCTAAGGCACGAACACCCCGTTCCGAGGCAGGCGTAGTGCATTTTGCGTATACGTACGCTTGGTGAAGTCAAAGGCGCTTTTATCCGAGAGAGGAAAGGAGCTCGCCTCTCGGGGAAATGCCCCCGGCGTCAGTCGCCCGAACTCGGTGACCGAGCAGGGCGAGAACGCGGCCGGAGGCTAGAAGCGGCAGCCGGGGAGAAGCGCGGTTTCGCGGGCAGCGAGTGCAACCGCTGTGGAGCGCTTCCGCGCGAAAGCCGTTTGCGAGCCGTGAGAGCGACGTCGTGAAGTTCCGAATCCGAAAAGGGGCGAATTCCGCTTGCCGCGGTCCCTGCGACGGTGCGCTTTTTCTCGGCAGAGCAGCAAGGATCCCTCTCGCCATTTTCGAACGGGCTCCCCTAAGAGCACAACATCTGCCGCTGGGCTAACGTCCAGCTGCCTCTTTAGGCAGGATTCTCCGTGCCACTCCGTTCGTCACTCGGAGTGGAGCAGAAAAGGAGTCACGGAGAAGCGGACCGACTCGCGCTGTGGCTGGAAGGTAAGGCAAGGACACCCCCTTCCGAGGCAGTCGTAGGTGCATTCTGCGTATACGTACGCTTGGCGAAGTCAAAAGCTCTTTTTTCAGACGAGCGGAAAGGAGCCCGCCTCTCGGGAAAGTGCAGCCGGCGTCAGTCGCCCAAACTCGGTGACCGAACAAGGCGAAGTCGCTGCCGGAGGCTGGAAGCGGCTCCCTGGGAGAAGCGCGTGTTCGCCACGGAGAGGCGGTCCGACTCGAGCTGTGGTTGGAAGGTAAGGCAAGGACACCCCCTTCCGAGGCAGTCGTAGGTGCATTCTGCGTATACGTACGCTTGGCGAAGTCAAAAGCTCTTTTTTCCGACGAGCTGAAAGGAGCCCGCCTCTCGGGAAAGTGCAGCCGGCGTCAGTCGCCCGAACTCGGTGACCGAGCAAGGCGAAGTCGCTGCCGGAGGCTGGAAGCGGCAGCCGGGGAGAAGCGCGTGTTCGCCACGGAGAGGCGGACCGACTCGAGCTGTGGTTTGAAGCTAAGGCACGAACAACCCCTTCCGTGGCAGGCGTGGTGCATTCTGCGGATACGTACGCTTGGCGAAGACAAAGGCTCTCCTTTCCGTCGAGCGGAAAGGAGCTCGCCTCTCAGGGAAATGCAGCCTCCGCCAGTCGCCCGAACTTGGTGACGGAGCTGGGCGAGAAAGCGGCCGGAGGCTGGAAGCGGCAGCCGGGGAGAAGCGCGGTTTCGCGGGCAGCGAGTGCAACCGCTGCGCAGCGCTTCCGCGCGAATGCCGTTTCCGAGCCGTGAGAGCGACGTCGTGAAGTTCCGAATCCGAAAAGGGGCGAATTCCGCTTGCCGCGGTCCCTGCGACGGTGCGCTTTTTCTCGGCAGAGCAGCAAGGATCCCTCTCGCCATTTTCGAACGGGCTCCCCTAAGAGCACAACGTCTGCCGCTCGGCTAACGTCCAGCTGCCTCTTTAGGCAGGATTCTCCGTGGCACGCCGTTCGTCACTCGGAGTGGAGCAGAAAAGGAGTCACGGAGAAGCGGACCGACTCGCGCTGTGGCTGGAAGGTAAGGCAAGGACATCCCCTTCCGAGGCAGTCGTAGGTGCATTCTGCATGGCGAAGTCAAAAGCTCTTTTTTCCGACGAGCGGAAAGGAGCCCGCCTCTCGGGAAAGTGCAGCCGGCGTCAGTCGCCCGAACTCGGTGACCGAGCAAGGCGAAATCGCTGCCGGAGGCTGGAAGCGGCTCCCTGGGAGAAGCGCGTGTTCGCCACGGAGAGGCGGACCGACTCGAGCTGTGGTTGGAAGGTAAGGCAAGGACACCCCCTTCCGAGGCAGTCGTAGGTGCATTCTGCATATAGGTACGCTTGGCGAAGTCAAAAGCTCTTTTTTCCGACGAGCGGAAAGGAGCCCGCCTCTCGGGAAAGTGCAGCCGGCGTCAGTCGCCCGAACTCGGTGACCGAGCAAGGCGAAGTCGCTGCCGGAGGCTGGAAGCGGCAGCCGGGGAGAAGCGCGTGTTCGCCACGGAGAGGCGGACCGACTCGAGCTGTGGTTTGAAGCTAAGGCACGAACAACCCCTTCCGTGGCAGGCGTAGTGCATTCTGCGGATACGTACGCTTGGCGAAGACAAAGGCTCTCCTTTCCGTCGAGCGGAAAGGAGCTCGCCTCTCAGGGAAATGCAGCCTCCGCCAGTCGGCCGAACTTGGTGACGGAGCTGGGCGAGAAAGCGGCCGGAGGCTGGAAGCGGCAGCCGGGGAGAAGCGCGGTTTCGCGGGCAGCGAGTGCAACCGCTGCGCAGCGCTTCCGCGCGAATGCCGTTTCCGAGCCGTGAGAGCGACGTCGTGAAGTTCCGAATCCGAAAAGGGGCGAATTCCGCTTGCCGCGGTCCCTGCGACGGTGCGCTTTTTCTCGGCAGAGCAGCAAGGATCCCTCTCGCCATTTTCGAACGGGCTCCCCTAAGAGCACAACGTCTGCCGCTCGGCTAACGTCCAGCTGCCTCTTTAGGCAGAATTCTCCGTGGCACGCCGTTCGTCACTCGGAGTGGAGCAGAAAAGGAGTCACGGAGAAGCGGACCGACTCGCGCTGTGGCTGGAAGGTAAGGCAAGGACACCCCCTTCCGAGGCAGACGTAGGTGCATTCTGCGTATACGTACGCTTGGCGAAGTCAAAAGCTCTTTTTTCAGACGAGCGGAAAGGAGCCCGCCTCTCGGGAAAGTGCAGCCGGCGTCAGTCGCCCAAACTCGGTGACCGAACAAGGCGAAGTCGCTGCCGGAGGCTGGAAGCGGCTCCCTGGGAGAAGCGCGTGTTCGCCACGGAGAGGCGGTCCGACTCGAGCTGTGGTTGGAAGGTAAGGCAAGGACACCCCCTTCCGAGGCAGTCGTAGGTGCATTCTGCGTATACGTACGCTTGGCGAAGTCAAAAGCTCTTTTTTCCGACGAGCTGAAAGGAGCCCGCCTCTCGGGAAAGTGCAGCCGGCGTCAGTCGCCCGAACTCGGTGACCGAGCAAGGCGAAGTCGCTGGCGGAGGCTGGAAGCGGCAGCCGGGGAGAAGCGCGTGTTCGCCACGGAGAGGCGGACCGACTCGAGCTGTGGTTTGAAGCTAAGGCACGAACAACCCCTTCCGTGGCAGGCGTGGTGCATTCTGCGGATACGTACGCTTGGCGAAGACAAAGGCTCTCCTTTCCGTCGAGCGGAAAGGAGCTCGCCTCTCAGGGAAATGCAGCCTCCGCCAGTCGCCCGAACTTGGTGACGGAGCTGGGCGAGAAAGCGGCCGGAGGCTGGAAGCGGCAGCCGGGGAGAAGCGCGGTTTCGCGGGCAGCGAGTGCAACCGCTGCGCAGCGCTTCCGCGCGAATGCCGTTTCCGAGCCGTGAGAGCGACGTCGTGAAGTTCCGAATCCGAAAAGGGGCGAATTCCGCTTGCCGCGGTCCCTGCGACGGTGCGCTTTTTCTCGGCAGAGCAGCAAGGATCCCTCTCGCCATTTTCGAACGGGCTCCCCTAAGAGCACAACGTCTGCCGCTCGGCTAACGTCCAGCTGCCTCTTTAGGCAGGATTCTCCGTGGCACGCCGTTCGTCACTCGGAGTGGAGCAGAAAAGGAGTCACGGAGAAGCGGACCGACTCGCGCTGTGGCTGGAAGGTAAGGCAAGGACACCCCCTTCCGAGGCAGTCGTAGGTGCATTCTGCGTATAGGTACGCTTGGCGAAGTCAAAAGCTCTTTTTTCAGACGAGCGGAAAGGAGCCCGCCTCTCGGGAAAGTGCAGCCGGCGTCAGTCGCCCGAACTCGGTGACCGAGCAAGGCGAAGTCGCTGCCGGAGGCTGGAAGCGGCAGCCGGGGAGAAGCGCGTGTTCGCCACGGAGAGGCGGACCGACTCGAGCTGTGGTTTGAAGCTAAGGCACGAACAACCCCTTCCGTGGCAGGCGTAGTGCATTCTGCGGATACGTACGCTTGGCGAAGACAAAGGCTCTCCTTTCCGTCGAGCGGAAAGGAGCTCGCCTCTCAGGGAAATGCAGCCTCCGCCAGTCGCCCGAACTTGGTGACGGAGCTGGGCGAGAAAGCGGCCGGAGGCTGGAAGCGGCAGCCGGGGAGAAGCGCGGTTTCGCGGGCAGCGAGTGCAACCGCTGCGCAGCGCTTCCGCGCGAATGCCGTTTCCGAGCCGTGAGAGCGACGTCGTGAAGTTCAGAATCCGAAAAGGGGCGAATTCCGCTTGCCGCGGTCCCTGCGACGGTGCGCTTTTTCTCGGCAGAGCAGCAAGGATCCCTCTCGCCATTTTCGAACGGGCTCCCCTAAGAGCACAACGTCTGCCGCTCGGCTAACGTCCAGCTGCCTCTTTAGGCAGGATTCTCCGTGGCACGCCGTTCGTCACTCGGAGTGGAGCAGAAAAGGAGTCACGGAGAAGCGGACCGACTCGCGCTGTGGCTGGAAGGTAAGGCAAGGACACCCCCTTCCGAGGCAGACGTAGGTGCATTCTGCGTATACGTACGCTTGGCGAAGTCAAAAGCTCTTTTTTCCGACGAGCGGAAAGGAGCCCGCCTCTCGGGAAAGTGCAGCCGGCGTCAGTCGCCCGAACTCGGTGACCGAGCAAGGCGAAGTCGCTGCCGGAGGCTGGAAGTGGCAGCCGGGGAGAAGCGCGTGTTCGCCACGGAGAGGCGGACCGACTCGAGCTGTGGTTTGAAGCTAAGGCACGAACACCCCGTTCCGAGGCAGGCCTAGTGCATTTTGCGTATACGTACGCTTGGCGAAGTCAAAGGCGCTTTTATCCGAGAGAGGAAAGGAGCTCGCCTCTCGGGGAAATGCCCCCGGCGTCAGTCGCCCGAACTCGGTGACCGAGCAGGGCGAGAACGCGGCCGGAGGCTAGAAGCGGCAGCCGGGGAGAAGCGCGGTTTCGCGGGCAGCGAGTGCAACCGCTGTGGAGCGCTTCCGCGCAAAAGCCGTTTGCGAGCCGTGAGAGCGACGTCGTGAAGTTCCGAATCCGAAAAGGGGCGAATTCCGCTTGCCGCGGTCCCTGCGACGGTGCGCTTTTTCTCGGCAGAGCAGCAAGGATCCCTCTCGCCATTTTCGAACGGGCTCCCCTAAGAGCACAACGTCTGCCGCTGGGCTAACGTCCAGCTGCCTCTTTAGGCAGGATTCTCCGTGGCACGCCGTTCGTCACTCGGAGTGGAGCAGAAAAGGAGTCACGGAGAAGCGGACCGACTCGCGCTGTGGCTGGAAGGTAAGGCAAGGACACCCCCTTCCGAGGCAGTCGTAGGTGCATTCTGCGTATAGGTACGCTTGGCGAAGTCAAAAGCTCTTTTTTCAGACGAGCGGAAAGGAGCCCGCCTCTCGGGAAAGTGCAGCCGGCGTCAGTCGCCTGAACTCGGTGACCGAGCAAGGCGAAGTCGCTGCCGGAGGCTGGAAGCGGCAGCCGGGGAGAAGCGCGTGTTCGCCACGGAGAGGCGGACCGACTCGAGCTGTGGTTTGAAGCTAAGGCACGAACAACCCCTTCCGTGGCAGGCGTAGTGCATTCTGCGGATACGTACGCTTGGCGAAGACAAAGGCTCTCCTTTCCGTCGAGCGGAAAGGAGCTCGCCTCTCAGGGAAATGCAGCCTCCGCCAGTCGCCCGAACTTGGTGACGGAGCTGGGCGAGAAAGCGGCCGGAGGCTGGAAGCGGCAGCCGGGGAGAAGCGCGGTTTCGCGGGCAGCGAGTGCAACCGCTGCGCAGCGCTTCCGCGCGAATGCCGTTTCCGAGCCGTGAGAGCGACGTCGTGAAGTTCCGAATCCGAAAAGGGGCGAATTCCGCTTGCCGCGGTCCCTGCGACGGTGCGCTTTTTCTCGGCAGAGCAGCAAGGATCCCTCTCGCCATTTTCGAACGGGCTCCCCTAAGAGCACAACGTCTGCCGCTCGGCTAACGTCCAGCTGCCTCTTTAGGCAGGATTCTCCGTGGCACCCCGTTGGTCACTCGGAGTGGAGCAGAAAAGGAGTCACGGAGAAGCGGACCGACTCGCGCTGTGGCTGGAAGGTAAGGCAAGGACATCCCCTTCCGAGGCAGTCGTAGGTGCATTCTGCATGGCGAAGTCAAAAGCTCTTTTTTTCCGACGAGCGGAAAGGAGCCCGCCTCTCGGGAAAGTGCAGCCGGCGTCAGTCGCCCGAACTCGGTGACCGAGCAAGGCGAAATCGCTGCCGGAGGCTGGAAGCGGCTCCCTGGGAGAAGCGCGTGTTCGCCACGGAGAGGCGGACCGACTCGAGCTGTGGTTGGAAGGTAAGGCACGAACACCCCCTTCCGAGGCAGTCGTAGGTGCATTCTGCGTATACGTACGCTTGGCGAAGTCAAAAGCTCTTTTTTCAGACGAGCGGAAAGGAGCCCGCCTCTCGGGAAAGTGCAGCCGGCGTCAGTCGCCCGAACTCGGTGACCGAGCAAGGCGAAGTCGCTGCCGGAGGCTGGAAGCGGCAGCCGGGGAGAAGCGCGTGTTCGCCACGGAGAGGCGGACCGACTCGAGCTGTGGTTTGAAGCTAAGGCACGAACAACCCCTTCCGTGGCAGGCGTGGTGCATTCTGCGGATACGTACGCTTGGCGAAGACAAAGGCTCTCCTTTCCGTCGAGCGGAAAGGAGCTCGCCTCTCAGGGAAATGCAGCCTCCGCCAGTCGCCCGAACTTGGTGACGGAGCTGGGCGAGAAAGCGGCCGGAGGCTGGAAGCGGCAGCCGGGGAGAAGCGCGGTTTCGCGGGCAGCGAGTGCAACCGCTGCGCAGCGCTTCCGCGCGAATGCCGTTTCCGAGCCGTGAGAGCGACGTCGTGAAGTTCCGAATCCGAAAAGGGGCGAATTCCGCTTGCCGCGGTCCCTGCGACGGTGCGCTTTTTCTCGGCAGAGCAGCAAGGATCCCTCTCGCCATTTTCGAACGGGCTCCCCTAAGAGCACAACGTCTGCCGCTCGGCTAACGTCCAGCTGCCTCTTTAGGCAGGATTCTCCGTGGCACGCCGTTCGTCACTCGGAGTGGAGCAGAAAAGGAGTCACGGAGAAGCGGACCGACTCGCGCTGTGGCTGGAAGGTAAGGCAAGGACACCCCCTTCCGAGGCAGACGTAGGTGCATTCTGCGTATACGTACGCTTGGCGAAGTCAAAAGCTCTTTTTTCCGACGAGCGGAAAGGAGCCCGCCTCTCGGGAAAGTGCAGCCGGCGTCAGTCCGCCCGAACTCGGTGACCGAGCAAGGCGAAGTCGCTGCCGGAGGCTGGAAGTGGCAGCCGGGGAGAAGCGCGTGTTCGCCACGGAGAGGCGGACCGACTCGAGCTGTGGTTTGAAGCTAAGGCACGAACACCCCGTTCCGAGGCAGGCCTAGTGCATTTTGCGTATACGTACGCTTGGCGAAGTCAAAGGCGCTTTTATCCGAGAGAGGAAGGGAGCTCGCCTCTCGGGGAAATGCCCCCGGCGTCAGTCGCCCGAACTCGGTGACCGAGCAGGGCGAGAACGCGGCCGGAGGCTGGAAGCGGCAGCCGGGGAGAAGCGCGGTTTCGCGGGCAGCGAGTGCAACCGCTGTGGAGCGCTTCCGCGCGAAAGCCGTTTGCGAGCCGTGAGAGCGACGTTGTGAAGTTCCGAATCCGAAAAGGGGCGAATTCCGCTTGCCGCGGTCCCTGCGACGGTGCGCTTTTTCTCGGCAGAGCAGCAAGGATCCCTCTCGCCATTTTCGAACGGGCTCCCCTAAGAGCACAACGTCTGCCGCTCGGCTAACGTCCAGCTGCCTCTTTAGGCAGGATTCTCCGTGGCACGCCGTTCGTCACTCGGAGTGGAGCAGAAAAGGAGTCACGGAGAAGCGGACCGACTCGCGCTGTGGCTGGAAGGTAAGGCAAGGACACCCCCTTCCGAGGCAGTCGTAGGTGCATTCTGCGTATAGGTACGCTTGGCGAAGTCAAAAGCTCTTTTTTTCCGACGAGCGGAAAGGAGCCCGCCTCTCGGGAAAGTGCAGCCGGCGTCAGTCGCCCGAACTCGGTGACCGAGCAAGGCGAAGTCGCTGCCGGAGGCTGGAAGCGGCACCCTGGGAGAAGCGCGTGTTCGCCACGGAGAGGCGGACCGACTCGAGCTGTGGTTGGAAGCTAAGGCACGAACACCCCGTTCCGAGGCAGGCGTAGTGCATTTTGCGTATACGTACGCTTGGCGAAGTCAAAGGCGCTTTTATCCGAGAGAGGAAAGGAGCTCGCCTCTCGGGGAAATGCCCCCGGCGTCAGTCGCCCGAACTCGGTGACCGAGCAGGGCGAGAACGCGGCCGGAGGCTAGAAGCGGCAGCCGGGGAGAAGCGCGGTTTCGCGGGCAGCGAGTGCAACCGCTGTGGAGCGCTTCCGCGCGAAAGCCGTTTGCGAGCCGTGAGAGCGACGTCCGTGAAGTTCCGAATCCGAAAAGGGGCGAATTCCGCTTGCCGCGGTCCCTGCGACGGTGCGCTTTTTCTCGGCAGAGCAGCAAGGATCCCTCTCGCCATTTTCGAACGGGCTCCCCTAAGAGCACAACGTCTGCCGTTCGGCTAACGTCCAGCTGCCACTTTAGGCAGGATTCTCCGTGGCACCCCGTTGGTCACTCGGAGTGGAGCAGAAAAGGAGTCACGGAGAAGCGGACCGACTCGCGCTGTGGCTGGAAGGTAAGGCAAGGACATCCCCTTCCGAGGCAGTCGTAGGTGCATTCTGCATGGCGAAGTCAAAAGCTCTTTTTTCCGACGAGCGGAAAGGAGCCCGCCTCTCGGGAAAGTGCAGCCGGCGTCAGTCGCCCGAACTCGGTGACCGAGCAAGGCGAAATCGCTGCCGGAGGCTGGAAGCGGCAGCCGGGGAGAAGCGCGTGTTCGCCACGGAGAGGCGGACCGACTCGAGCTGTGGTTGGAAGCTAAGGCACGAACACCCCTTCCGAGGCAGTCGTAGGTGCATTCTGCGTATAGGTACGCTTGGCGAAGTCAAAAGCTCTTTTTTTCCGACGAGCGGAAAGGAGCCCGCCTCTCGGGAAAGTGCAGCCGGCGTCAGTCGCCCGAACTCGGTGACCGAGCAAGGCGAAGTCGCTGCCGGAGGCTGGAAGCGGCAGCCGGGGAGAAGCGCGTGTTCGCCACGGAGAGGCGGACCGACTCGAGCTGTGGTTTGAAGCTAAGGCACGAACAACCCCTTCCGTGGCAGGCGTGGTGCATTCTGCGGATACGTACGCTTGGCGAAGACAAAGGCTCTCCTTTCCGTCGAGCGGAAAGGAGCTCGCCTCTCAGGGAAATGCAGCCTCCGCCAGTCGCCCGAACTTGGTGACGGAGCTGGGCGAGAAAGCGGCCGGAGGCTGGAAGCGGCAGCCGGGGAGAAGCGCGGTTTCGCGGGCAGCGAGTGCAACCGCTGCGCAGCGCTTCCGCGCGAATGCCGTTTCCGAGCCTTGAGAGCGACGTCGTGAAGTTCCGAATCCGAAAAGGGGCGAATTCCGCTTGCCGCGGTCCCTGCGACGGTGCGCTTTTTCTCGGCAGAGCAGCAAGGATCCCTCTCGCCATTTTCGAACGGGCTCCCCTAAGAGCACAACGTCTGCCGCTCGGCTAACGTCCAGCTACCTCTTTAGGCAGGATTCTCCGTGGCACGCCGTTCGTCACTCGGAGTGGAGCAGAAAAGGAGTCACGGAGAAGCGGACCGACTCGCGCTGTGGCTGGAAGGTAAGGCAAGGACACCCCCTTCCGAGGCAGTCGTAGGTGCATTCTGCGTATACGTACGCTTGGCGAAGTCAAAAGCTCTTTTTTCCGACGAGCGGAAAGGAGCCCGCCTCTCGGGAAAGTGCAGCCGGCGTCAGTCGCCCCGAACTCGGTGACCGAGCAAGGCGAAGTCGCTGCCGGAGGCTGGAAGCGGCAGCCGGGGAGAAGCGCGTGTTCGCCACGGAGAGGCGGACCGACTCGAGCTGTGGTTGGAAGCTAAGGCACGAACACCCCGTTCCGAGGCAGGCGTAGTGCATTTTGCGTATACGTACGCTTGGCGAAGACAAAGGCGCTTTATCCGAGAGAGGAAAGGAGCTCGCCTCTCGGGGTAATGCCCCCGGCGTCAGTCGCCCGAACTCGGTGACCGAGCAGGGCGAGAACGCGGCGGAGGCTAGAAGCGGCAGCCGGGGAGAAGCGCGGTTTCGCGGGCAGCGAGTGCAACCGCTGTGGAGCGCTTCCGCGCGAAAGCAGTTTGCGAGCCGTGAGAGCGACGCCGTGAAGTTCCGAATCCGAAAAGGGGCGAATTCCGCTTGCCGCGGTCCCTGCGACGGTGGCGCTTTTTCTCGGCAGAGCAGCAAGGATCCCTCTCGCCATTTTCGAACGGGCTCCCCTAAGAGCACAACGTCTGCCGCTGGGCTAACGTCCAGCTGCCTCTTTAGGCAGGATTCTCCGTGGCACGCCGTTCGTCACTCGGAGTGGAGCAGAAAAGGAGTCACGGAGAAGCGGACCGACTCGCGCTGTGGCTGGAAGGTAAGGCAAGGACACCCCCTTCCGAGGCAGTCGTAGGTGCATTCTGCGTATACGTACGCTTGGCGAAGTCAAAAGCTCTTTTTTCCGACGAGCGGAAAGGAGCCCGCCTCTCGGGAAAGTGCAGCCGGCGTCAGTCTCCCGAACTCGGTGACCGAGCAAGGCGAAGTCGCTGCCGGAGGCTGGAAGCGGCAGCCAGGGAGAAGTGCGTGTTCGCCACGGAGAGGCGGACCGACTCGAGCTGTGGTTTGAAGCTAAGGCACGAACAACCCCTTCCGTGGCAGGCGTGGTGCATTCTGCGGATACGTACGCTTGGCGAAGACAAAGGCTCTCCTTTCCGTCGAGCGGAAAGGAGCTCGCCTCTCAGGGAAATGCAGCCTCCGCCAGTCGCCCGAACTTGGTGACGGAGCTGGGCGAGAAAGCGGCCGGAGGCTGGAAGCGGCAGCCGGGGAGAAGCGCGGTTTCGCGGGCAGCGAGTGCAACCGCTGCGCAGCGCTTCCGCGCGAATGCCGTTTCCGAGCCGTGAGAGCGATGTCGTGAAGTTCCGAATCCGAAAAGGGGCGAATTCCGCTTGCCGCGGTCCCTGCGACGGTGCGCTTTTTCTCGGCAGAGCAGCAAGGATCCCTCTCGCCATTTTCAAACGGGCTCCCCTAAGAGCACAACGTCTGCCGCTCGGCTAACGTCCAGCTGCCTCTTTAGGCAGGATTCTCCGTGGCACGCCGTTCGTCACTCGGAGTGGAGCAGAAAAGGAGTCACGGAGAAGCGGACCGACTCGCGCTGTGGCTGGAAGGTAAGGCAAGGACACCCCTTCCGAGGCAGATGTAGGTGCATTCTGCGTATACGTACGCTTGGCGAAGTCAAAAGCTCTTTTTTCCGACGAGCGGAAAGGAGCCCGCTTCTCGGGAAAGTGCAGCCGGCGTCAGTCGCCCGAACTCGGTGACCGAGCAAGGCGAAGTCGCTGCCGGAGGCTGGAAGCGGCAGCCGGGGAGAAGCGCGTGTTCGCCACGGAGAGGCGGGACCGACTCGAGCTGTGGTTTGAAGCTAAGGCACGAACAACCCCTTCCGTGGCAGGCGTAGTGCATTCTGCGTATACGTACGCTTGGCGAAGTCAAAGGCGCTTTTATCCGAGAGAGGAAAGGAGCTCGCCTCTCGGGGAAATGCCCCCGGCGTCAGTCGCCCGAACTCGGTGACCGAGCAGGGCGAGAACGCGGCCGGAGGCTAGAAGCAGCAGCCGGGGAGAAGCGCGGTTTCGCGGGCAGCGAGTGCAACCGCTGTGGAGCGCTTCCGCGCGAAAGCCGTTTGCGAGCCGTGAGAGCGACGTCGTGAGTTCAGAATCCGAAGAAAAGGGGCGAATTCCGCTTGCCGCGGTCCCTGCGACGGTGCGCTTTTTCTCGGCAGAGCAGCAAGGATCCCTCTCGCCATTTTCGAACGGGCTCCCTAAGAGCACAACGTCTGCCGCTGGGCTAACGTCCAGCTGCCTCTTTAGGCAGGATTCTCCGTGCCACTCCGTTCGTCACTCGGAGTGGAGCAGAAAAGGAGTCACGGAGAAGCGGACCGACTCGCGCTGTGGCTGGAAGGTAAGGCAAGGACACCCCTTCCGAGGCAGTCGTAGGTGCATTCTGCGTATACGTACGCTTGGCGAAGTCAAAAGCTCTTTTTTCCGACGAGCGGAAAGGAGCCCGCCTCTCGGGAAAGTGCAGCCGGCGTCAGTCGCCCGAACTCGGTGACCGAGCAAGGCGAAGTCGCTGCCGGAGGCTGGAAGCGGCAGCCGGGGAGAAGCGCGTGTTCGCCACGGAGAGGCGGACCGACTCGAGCTGTGGTTTGAAGCTAAGGCACGAACAACCCCTTCCGTGGCAGGCGTGGTGCATTCTGCGGATACGTACGCTTGGCGAAGACAAAGGCTCTCCTTTCCGTCGAGCGGAAAGGAGCTCGCCTCTCAGGGAAATGCAGCCTCCGCCAGTCGCCCGAACTTGGTGACGGAGCTGGGCGAGAAAGCGGCCGGAGGCTGGAAGCGGCAGCCGGGGAGAAGCGCGGTTTCGCGGGCAGCGAGTGCAACCGCTGCGCAGCGCTTCCGCGCGAATGCCGTTTCCGAGCCGTGAGAGCGACGTCGTGAAGTTCCGAATCCGAAAAGGGGCGAATTCCGCTTGCCGCGGTCCCTGCGACGGTGCGCTTTTTCTCGGCAGAGCAGCAAGGATCCCTCTCGCCATTTTCGAACGGGCTCCCCTAAGAGCACAACGTCTGCCGCTCGGCGAACGTCCAGCTGCCTCTTTAGGCAGGATTCTCCGTGGCACGCCGTTCGTCACTCGGAGTGGAGCAGAAAAGGAGTCACGGAGAAGCGGACCGACTCGCGCTGTGGCTGGAAGGTAAGGCAAGGACACCCCCTTCCGAGGCAGACGTAGGTGCATTCTGCGTATACGTACGCTTGGCGAAGTCAAAAGCTCTTTTTTCCGACGAGCGGAAAGGAGCCCGCCTCTCGGGAAAGTGCAGCCGGCGTCAGTCGCCCGAACTCGGTGACCGAGCAGGGCGAGAACGCGGCCGGAGGCTAGAAGCGGCAGCCGGGGAGAAGCGCGGTTTCGCGGGCAGCGAGTGCAACTGCTGTGGAGCGCTTCCGCGCGAAAGCCGTTTGCGAGCCGTGGGAGCGACGTCGTGAAGTTCCGAATCCGAAAAGGGGCGAATTCCGCTTGCCGCGGTCCCTGCGACGGTGCGCTTTTTCTCGGCAGAGCAGCAAGGATCCCTCTCGCCATTTTCGAACGGGCTCCCCTAAGAGCACAACGTCTGCCGCTCGGCTAACGTCCAGCTGCCTCTTTAGGCAGGATTCTCCGTGCCACTCCGTTCGTCACTCGGAGTGGAGCAGAAAAGGAGTCACGGAGAAGCGGACCGACTCGCGCTGTGGCTGGAAGGTAAGGCAAGGACACCCCCTTCCGAGGCAGTCGTAGGTGCATTCTGCGTATACGTACGCTTGGCGAAGTCAAAAGCTCTTTTTTCAGACGAGCGGAAAGGAGCCCGCCTCTCGGGAAAGTGCAGCCGGCGTCAGTCGCCCGAACTCGGTGACCGAGCAAGGCGAAGTCGCTGCCGGAGGCTGGAAGCGGCAGCCGGGGAGAAGCGCGTGTTCGCCACGGAGAGGCGGACCGACTCGAGCTGTGGTTTGAAGCTAAGGCACGAACAACCCCTTCCGTGGCAGGCGTAGTGCATTCTGCGGATACGTACGCTTGGCGAAGACAAAGGCTCTCCTTTCCGTCGAGCGGAAAGGAGCTCGCCTCTCAGGGAAATGCAGCCTCCGCCAGTCGCCCGAACTTGGTGACGGAGCTGGGCGAGAAAGCGGCCGGAGGCTGGAAGCGGCAGCCGGGGAGAAGCGCGGTTTCGCGGGCAGCGAGTGCAACCGCTGTGGAGCGCTTCCGCGCGAAAGCCGTTTGCGAGCCGTGAGAGCGATGTCGTGAAGTTCAGAATCCGAAAAGGGGCGAATTCCGCTTGCCGCGGTCCCTGCGACGGTGCGCTTTTTCTCGGCAGAGCAGCAAGGATCCCTCTCGCCATTTTCGAACGGGCTCCCCTAAGAGCACAACGTCTGCCGCTCGGCTAACGTCCAGCTGCCTCTTTAGGCAGGATTCTCCGTGGCACGCCGTTCGTCACTCGGAGTGGAGCAGAAAAGGAGTCACGGAGAAGCGGACCGACTCGCGCTGTGGCTGGAAGGTAAGGCAAGGACACCCCCTTCCGAGGCAGTCGTAGGTGCATTCTGCGTATACGTACGCTTGGCGAAGTCAAAAGCTCTTTTTTCAGACGAGCGGAAAGGAGCCCGCCTCTCGGGAAAGTGCAGCCGGCGTCAGTCGCCCGAACTCGGTGACCGAGCAAGGCGAAGTCGCTGCCGGAGGCTGGAAGCGGCAGCCGGGGAGAAGCGCGTGTTCGCCACGGAGAGGCGGACCGACTCGAGCTGTGGTTTGAAGCTAAGGCACGAACAAGCCCTTCCGTGGCAGGCATAGTGCATTCTGCGGATACGTATGCTTGGCGAAGACAAAGGCTCTCCTTTCCGTCGAGCGGAAAGGAGCTCGCCTCTCAGGGAAATGCAGCCTCCGCCAGTCGCCCGAACTTGGTGACGGAGCTGGGCGAGAAAGCGGCCGGAGGCTGGAAGCGGCAGCCGGGGAGAAGCGCGGTTTTGCGGGCAGCGAGTGCAACCGCTGTGGAGCGCTTCCGCGCGAAAGCCGTTTGCGAGCCGTGAGAGCGACGTCGTGAAGTTCAGAATCCGAAAAGGGGCGAATTCCGCTTGCCGCGGTCCCTGCGACGGTGCGCTTTTTCTCGGCAGAGCAGCAAGGATCCCTCTCGCCATTTTCGAACGGGCTCCCCTAAGAGCACAACGTCTGCCGCTCGGCTAACGTCCAGCTGCCTCTTTAGGCAGGATTCTCCGTGGCACGCCGTTCGTCACTCGGAGTGGAGCAGAAAAGGAGTCACGGAGAAGCGGACCGACTCGCGCTGTGGCTGGAAGGTAAGGCAAGGACACCCCCTTCCGAGGCAGACGTAGGTGCATTCTGCGTATACGTACGCTTGGCGAAGTCAAAAGCTCTTTTTTCCGACAAGCGGAAAGGAGCCCGCCTCTCGGGAAAGTGCAGCCGGCGTCAGTCGCCCGAACTCGGTGACCGAGCAAGGCGAAGTCGCTGCCGGAGGCTGGAAGCGGCACCCTGGGAGAAGCGCGTGTTCGCCACGGAGAGGCGGACCGACTCGAGCTGTGGTTGGAAGCTAAGGCACGAACACCCCGTTCCGAGGCAGGCGTAGTGCATTTTGCGTATACGTACGCTTGGCGAAGTCAAAGGCGCTTTTATCCGAGAGAGGAAAGGAGCTCGCCTCTCGGGGAAATGCCCCCGGCGTCAGTCGCCCGAACTCGGTGACCGAGCAGGGCGAGAACGCGGCCGGAGGCTAGAAGCGGCAGCCGGGGAGAAGCGCGGTTTCGTGGGCAGCGAGTGCAACCGCTGTGGAGCGCTTCCGCGCGAAAGCCGTTTGCGAGCCGTGAGAGCGACGTCGTGAAGTTCAGAATCCGAAAAGGGGCGAATTCCGCTTGCCGCGGTCCCTGCGACGGTGCGCTTTTTCTCGGCAGAGCAGCAAGGATCCCTCTCGCCATTTTCGAACGGGCTCCCCTAAGAGCACAACGTCTGCCGCTCGGCTAACGTCCAGCTGCCTCTTTAGGCAGGATTCTCCGTGGCACCCCGTTGGTCACTCGGAGTGGAGCAGAAAAGGAGTCACGGAGAAGCGGACCGACTCGCGCTGTGGCTGGAAGGTAAGGCAAGGACATCCCCTTCCGAGGCAGTCGTAGGTGCATTCTGCGTATACGTACGCTTGGCGAAGTCAAAAGCTCTTTTTTCCGACGAGCGGAAAGGAGCCCGCCTCTCGGGAAAGTGCAGCCGGCGTCAGTCGCCCGAACTCGGTGACCGAGCAAGGCGAAGTCGCTGCCGGAGGCTGGAAGCGGCAGCCGGGGAGAAGCGCGTGTTCGCCACGGAGAGGCGGACCGACTCGAGCTGTGGTTGGAAGCTAAGGCACGAACACCCCGTTCCGAGGCAGGCGTAGTGCATTTTGCGTATACGTACGCTTGGCGAAGTCAAAGGCGCTTTTATCCGAGAGAGGAAAGGAGCTCGCCTCTCGGGGAAATGCCCCCGGCGTCAGTCGCCCGAACTCGGTGACCGAGCAGGGCGAGAACGCGGCCGGAGGCTAGAAGCGGCAGCCGGGGAGAAGCGCGGTTTCGCGGGCAGCGAGTGCAACCGCTGTGGAGCGCTTCCGCGCGAAAGCCGTTTGCGAGCCGTGAGAGCGATGTCGTGAAGTTCAGAATCCGAAAAGGGGCGAATTCCGCTTGCCGCGGGTCCCTGCGACGGTGCGCTTTTTCTCGGCAGAGCAGCAAGGATCCCTCTCGCCATTTTCGAACGGGCTCCCCTAAGAGCACAACGTCTGCCGCTCGGCTAACGTCCAGCTGCCTCTTTTGTCAGGATTCTCCGTGGCACGCCGTTCGTCACTCGGAGTGGAGCAGAAAAGGAGTCACGGAGAAGCGGACCGACTCGCGCTGTGGCTGGAAGGTAAGGCAAGGACATCCCCTTCCGAGGCAGTCGTAGGTGCATTCTGCATGGCGAAGTCAAAAGCTCTTTTTTCCGACGAGCGGAAAGGAGCCCGCCTCTCGGGAAAGTGCAGCCGGCGTCAGTCGCCCGAACTCGGTGACCGAGCAAGGCGAAGTCGCTGCCGGAGGCTGGAAGCGGCAGCCGGGGAGAAGCGCGTGTTCGCCACGGAGAGGCGGACGGACTCGAGCTGTGGTTTGAAGCTAAGGCACGAACAACCCCTTCCGTGGCAGGCGTAGTGCATTCTGCGGATACGTACGCTTGGCGAAGACAAAGGCTCTCCTTTCCGTCGAGCGGAAAGGAGCTCGCCTCTCAGGGAAATGCAGCCTCTGCCAGTCGCCCGAACTTGGTGACGGAGCTGGGCGAGAAAGCGGCCGGAGGCTGGAAGCGGCAGCCGGGGAGAAGCGCGGTTTCGCGGGCAGCGAGTGCAACCGCTGCGCAGCGCTTCCGCGCGAAAGCCGTTTGCGAGCCGTGAGAGCGACGTCGTGAAGTTCAGAATCCGAAAAGGGGCGAATTCCGCTTGCCGCGGTCCCTGCGACGGTGCGCTTTTTCTCGGCAGAGCAGCAAGGATCCCTCTCGCCATTTTCGAACGGGCTCCCCTAAGAGCACAACGTCTGCCGCTCGGCTAACGTCCAGCTGCCTCTTTAGGCAGGATTCTCCGTGGCACGCCGTTCGTCACTCGGAGTGGAGCAGAAAAGGAGTCACGGAGAAGCGGACCGACTCGCGCTGTGGCTGGAAGGTAAGGCAAGGACACCCCCTTCCGAGGCAGACGTAGGTGCATTCTGCGTATACGTACGCTTGGCGAAGTCAAAAGCTCTTTTTTCCGACGAGCGGAAAGGAGCCCGCCTCTCGGGAAAGTGCAGCCGGCGTCAGTCGCCCGAACTCGGTGACCGAGCAAGGCGAAGTCGCTGCCGGAGGCTGGAAGCGGCACCCTGGGAGAAGCGCGTGTTCGCCACGGAGAGGCGGACCGACTCGAGCTGTGGTTGGAAGCTAAGGCACGAACACCCCGTTCCGAGGCAGGCGTAGTGCATTTTGCGTATACGTACGCTTGGCGAAGTCAAAGGCGCTTTTATCCGAGAGAGGAAAGGAGCTCGCCTCTCGGGGAAATGCCCCCAGCGTCAGTCGCCCGAACTCGGTGACCGAGCAGGGCGAGAACGCGGCCGGAGGCTAGAAGCGGCAGCCGGGGAGAAGCGCGGTTTCGCGGGCAGCGAGTGCAACCGCTGCGCAGCGCTTCCGCGCGAATGCCGTTTCCGAGCCGTGAGAGCGACGTCGTGAAGTTCCGAATCCGAAAAGGGGCGAATTCCGCTTGCCGCGGTCCCTGCGACGGTGCGCTTTTTCTCGGCAGAGCAGCAAGGATCCCTCTCGCCATTTTCGAACGGGCTCCCCTAAGAGCACAACGTCTGCCGCTCGGCTAACGTCCAGCTGCCTCTTTAGGCAGGATTCTCCATGGCACGCCGTTCGTCACTCGGAGTGGAGCAGAAAAGGAGTCACGGAGAAGCGGACCGACTCGCGCTGTGGCTGGAAGGTAAGGCAAGGACACCCCCTTCCGAGGCAGTCGTAGGTGCATTCTGCGTATACGTACGCTTGGCGAAGTCAAAAGCTCTTTTTTCAGACGAGCGGAAAGGAGCCCGCCTCTCGGGAAAGTGCAGCCGGCGTCAGTCGCCCGAACTCGGTGACCGAGCAAGGCGAAGTCGCTGCCGGAGGCTGGAAGCGGCAGCCGGGGAGAAGCGCGTGTTCGCCACGGAGAGGCGGACCGACTCGAGCTGTGGTTTGAAGCTAAGGCACGAACAACCCCTTCCGTGGCAGGCGTAGTGCATTCTGCGGATACGTACGCTTGGCGAAGACAAAGGCTCTCCTTTCCGCCGAGCGGAAAGGAGCTCGCCTCTCAGGGAAATGCAGCCTCCGCCAGTCGCCCGAACTTGGTGACGGAGCTGGGCGAGAAAGCGGCCGGAGGCTGGAAGCGGCAGCCGGGGAGAAGCGCGGTTTCGCGGGCAGCGAGTGCAACCGCTGCGCAGCGCTTCCGCGCGAATGCCGTTTGCGAGCCGTGAGAGCGACGTCGTGAAGTTCCGAATCCGAAAAGGGGCGAATTCCGCTTGCCGCGGTCCCTGCGACGGTGCGCTTTTTCTCGGCAGAGCAGCAAGGATCCCTCTCGCCATTTTCGAACGGGCTCCCCTAAGAGCACAACGTCTGCCGCTCGGCTAATGTCCAGCTGCCTCTTTAGGCAGGATTCTCCGTGGCACGCCGTTCGTCACTCGGAGTGGAGCAGAAAAGGAGTCACGGAGAAGCGGACCGACTCGCGCTGTGGCTGGAAGGTAAGGCAAGGACATCCCCTTCCGAGGCAGTCGTAGGTGCATTCTGCATGGCGAAGTCAAATGCTCTTTTTTCCGACGAGCGGAAAGGAGCCCGCCTCTCGGGAAAGTGCAGCCGGCGTCAGTCGCCCGAACTCGGTGACCGAGCAAGGCGAAGTCGCTGCCGGAGGCTGGAAGCGGCAGCCGGGGAGAAGCGCGTGTTCGCCACGGAGAGGCGGACCGACTCGAGCTGTGGTTGGAAGGTAAGGCAAGGACACCCCCTTCCGAGGCAGTCGTAGGTGCATTCTGCGTATAGGTACGCTTGGCGAAGTCAAAAGCTCTTTTTTCAGACGAGCGGAAAGGAGCCCGCCTCTCGGGAAAGTGCAGCCGGCGTCAGTCGCCCGAACTCGGTGACCGAGCAAGGCGAAGTCGCTGCCGGAGGCTGGAAGCGGCACCCTGGGAGAAGCGCGTGTTCGCCACGGAGAGGCGGACCGACTCGAGCTGTGGTTGGAAGGTAAGGCACGAACACCCCGTTCCGAGGCTGGCGTAGTGCATTTTGCGTATACGTACGCTTGGCGAAGTCAAAGGCGCTTTTATCCGAGAGAGGAAAGGAGCTCGCCTCTCGGGGAAATGCCCCATGCGTCAGTCGCCCGAACTCGGTGACCGAGCAGGGCGAGAACGCGGCCGGAGGCTAGAAGCGGCAGCCGGGGAGAAGCACGGTTTCGCGGGCAGCGAGTGCAACCGCTGCGCAGCGCTTCCGCGCGAATGCCGTTTCCGAGCCGTGAGAGCGACGTCGTGAAGTTCAGAATCCGAAAAGGGGCTAATTCCGCTTGCCGCGGTCCCTGCGACGGTGCGCTTTTTCTCGGCAGAGCAGCAAGGATCCCTCTCGCCATTTTCGAACGGGCTCCCCTAAGAGCACAACGTCTGCCGCTCGGCTAACGTCCAGCTACCTCTTTAGGCAGGATTCTCCGTGGCACGCCGTTCGTCACTCGGAGTGGAGCAGAAAAGGAGTCACGGAGAAGCGGACCGACTCGCGCTGTGGCTGGAAGGTAAGGCAAGGACACCCCCTTCCGAGGCAGTCGTAGGTGCATTCTGCGTATACGTACGCTTGGCGAAGTCAAAAGCTCTTTTTTCCGACGAGCGGAAAGGAGCCCGCCTCTCGGGAAAGTGCAGCCGGCGTCAGTCGCCCGAACTCGGTGACCGAGCAGGGCGAGAACGCGGCCGGAGGCTAGAAGCGGCAGCCGGGGAGAAGCGCGGTTTCGCGGGCAGCGAGTGCAACTGCTGTGGAGCGCTTCCGCGCGAAAGCCGTTTGCGAGCCGTGGGAGCGACGTCGTGAAGTTCCGAATCCGAAAAGGGGCGAATTCCGCTTGCCGCGGTCCCTGCGACGGTGCGCTTTTTCTCGGCAGAGCAGCAAGGATCCCTCTCGCCATTTTCGAACGGGCTCCCCTAAGAGCACAACGTCTGCCGCTCGGCTAACGTCCAGCTGCCTCTTTAGGCAGGATTCTCCGTGCCACTCCGTTCGTCACTCGGAGTGGAGCAGAAAAGGAGTCACGGAGAAGCGGACCGACTCGCGCTGTGGCTGGAAGGTAAGGCAAGGACACCCCCTTCCGAGGCAGTCGTAGGTGCATTCTGCGTATACGTACGCTTGGCGAAGTCAAAAGCTCTTTTTTCAGACGAGCGGAAAGGAGCCCGCCTCTCGGGAAAGTGCAGCCGGCGTCAGTCGCCCGAACTCGGTGACCGAGCAAGGCGAAGTCGCTGCCGGAGGCTGGAAGCGGCAGCCGGGGAGAAGCGCGTGTTCGCCACGGAGAGGCGGACCGACTCGAGCTGTGGTTTGAAGCTAAGGCACGAACAACCCCTTCCGTGGCAGGCGTAGTGCATTCTGCGGATACGTACGCTTGGCGAAGACAAAGGCTCTCCTTTCCGTCGAGCGGAAAGGAGCTCGCCTCTCAGGGAAATGCAGCCTCCGCCAGTCGCCCGAACTTGGTGACGGAGCTGGGCGAGAAAGCGGCCGGAGGCTGGAAGCGGCAGCCGGGGAGAAGCGCGGTTTCGCGGGCAGCGAGTGCAACCGCTGTGGAGCGCTTCCGCGCGAAAGCCGTTTGCGAGCCGTGAGAGCGATGTCGTGAAGTTCAGAATCCGAAAAGGGGCGAATTCCGCTTGCCGCGGTCCCTGCGACGGTGCGCTTTTTCTCGGCAGAGCAGCAAGGATCCCTCTCGCCATTTTCGAACGGGCTCCCCTAAGAGCACAACGTCTGCCGCTCGGCTAACGTCCAGCTGCCTCTTTAGGCAGGATTCTCCGTGGCACGCCGTTCGTCACTCGGAGTGGAGCAGAAAAGGAGTCACGGAGAAGCGGACCGACTCGCGCTGTGGCTGGAAGGTAAGGCAAGGACACCCCCTTCCGAGGCAGTCGTAGGTGCATTCTGCGTATACGTACGCTTGGCGAAGTCAAAAGCTCTTTTTTCAGACGAGCGGAAAGGAGCCCGCCTCTCGGGAAAGTGCAGCCGGCGTCAGTCGCCCGAACTCGGTGACCGAGCAAGGCGAAGTCGCTGCCGGAGGCTGGAAGCGGCAGCCGGGGAGAAGCGCGTGTTCGCCACGGAGAGGCGGACCGACTCGAGCTGTGGTTTGAAGCTAAGGCACGAACAAGCCCTTCCGTGGCAGGCATAGTGCATTCTGCGGATACGTATGCTTGGCGAAGACAAAGGCTCTCCTTTCCGTCGAGCGGAAAGGAGCTCGCCTCTCAGGGAAATGCAGCCTCCGCCAGTCGCCCGAACTTGGTGACGGAGCTGGGCGAGAAAGCGGCCGGAGGCTGGAAGCGGCAGCCGGGGAGAAGCGCGGTTTTGCGGGCAGCGAGTGCAACCGCTGTGGAGCGCTTCCGCGCGAAAGCCGTTTGCGAGCCGTGAGAGCGACGTCGTGAAGTTCAGAATCCGAAAAGGGGCGAATTCCGCTTGCCGCGGTCCCTGCGACGGTGCGCTTTTTCTCGGCAGAGCAGCAAGGATCCCTCTCGCCATTTTCGAACGGGCTCCCCTAAGAGCACAACGTCTGCCGCTCGGCTAACGTCCAGCTGCCTCTTTAGGCAGGATTCTCCGTGGCACGCCGTTCGTCACTCGGAGTGGAGCAGAAAAGGAGTCACGGAGAAGCGGACCGACTCGCGCTGTGGCTGGAAGGTAAGGCAAGGACACCCCCTTCCGAGGCAGACGTAGGTGCATTCTGCGTATACGTACGCTTGGCGAAGTCAAAAGCTCTTTTTTCCGACAAGCGGAAAGGAGCCCGCCTCTCGGGAAAGTGCAGCCGGCGTCAGTCGCCCGAACTCGGTGACCGAGCAAGGCGAAGTCGCTGCCGGAGGCTGGAAGCGGCACCCTGGGAGAAGCGCGTGTTCGCCACGGAGAGGCGGACCGACTCGAGCTGTGGTTGGAAGCTAAGGCACGAACACCCCGTTCCGAGGCAGGCGTAGTGCATTTTGCGTATACGTACGCTTGGCGAAGTCAAAGGCGCTTTTATCCGAGAGAGGAAAGGAGCTCGCCTCTCGGGGAAATGCCCCCGGCGTCAGTCGCCCGAACTCGGTGACCGAGCAGGGCGAGAACGCGGCCGGAGGCTAGAAGCGGCAGCCGGGGAGAAGCGCGGTTTCGTGGGCAGCGAGTGCAACCGCTGTGGAGCGCTTCCGCGCGAAAGCCGTTTGCGAGCCGTGAGAGCGACGTCGTGAAGTTCAGAATCCGAAAAGGGGCGAATTCCGCTTGCCGCGGTCCCTGCGACGGTGCGCTTTTTCTCGGCAGAGCAGCAAGGATCCCTCTCGCCATTTTCGAACGGGCTCCCCTAAGAGCACAACGTCTGCCGCTCGGCTAACGTCCAGCTGCCTCTTTAGGCAGGATTCTCCGTGGCACCCCGTTGGTCACTCGGAGTGGAGCAGAAAAGGAGTCACGGAGAAGCGGACCGACTCGCGCTGTGGCTGGAAGGTAAGGCAAGGACATCCCCTTCCGAGGCAGTCGTAGGTGCATTCTGCGTATACGTACGCTTGGCGAAGTCAAAAGCTCTTTTTTCCGACGAGCGGAAAGGAGCCCGCCTCTCGGGAAAGTGCAGCCGGCGTCAGTCGCCCGAACTCGGTGACCGAGCAAGGCGAAGTCGCTGCCGGAGGCTGGAAGCGGCAGCCGGGGAGAAGCGCGTGTTCGCCACGGAGAGGCGGACCGACTCGAGCTGTGGTTGGAAGCTAAGGCACGAACACCCCGTTCCGAGGCAGGCGTAGTGCATTTTGCGTATACGTACGCTTGGCGAAGTCAAAGGCGCTTTTATCCGAGAGAGGAAAGGAGCTCGCCTCTCGGGGAAATGCCCCCGGCGTCAGTCGCCCGAACTCGGTGACCGAGCAGGGCGAGAACGCGGCCGGAGGCTAGAAGCGGCAGCCGGGGAGAAGCGCGGTTTCGCGGGCAGCGAGTGCAACCGCTGTGGAGCGCTTCCGCGCGAAAGCCGTTTGCGAGCCGTGAGAGCGATGTCGTGAAGTTCAGAATCCGAAAAGGGGCGAATTCCGCTTGCCGCGGTCCCTGCGACGGTGCGCTTTTTCTCGGCAGAGCAGCAAGGATCCCTCTCGCCATTTTCGAACGGGCTCCCCTAAGAGCACAACGTCTGCCGCTCGGCTAACGTCCAGCTGCCTCTTTTGTCAGGATTCTCCGTGGCACGCCGTTCGTCACTCGGAGTGGAGCAGAAAAGGAGTCACGGAGAAGCGGACCGACTCGCGCTGTGGCTGGAAGGTAAGGCAAGGACATCCCCTTCCGAGGCAGTCGTAGGTGCATTCTGCATGGCGAAGTCAAAAGCTCTTTTTTCCGACGAGCGGAAAGGAGCCCGCCTCTCGGGAAAGTGCAGCCGGCGTCAGTCGCCCGAACTCGGTGACCGAGCAAGGCGAAGTCGCTGCCGGAGGCTGGAAGCGGCAGCCGGGGAGAAGCGCGTGTTCGCCACGGAGAGGCGGACCGACTCGAGCTGTGGTTTGAAGCTAAGGCACGAACAACCCCTTCCGTGGCAGGCGTAGTGCATTCTGCGGATACGTACGCTTGGCGAAGACAAAGGCTCTCCTTTCCGTCGAGCGGAAAGGAGCTCGCCTCTCAGGGAAATGCAGCCTCCGCCAGTCGCCCGAACTTGGTGACGGAGCTGGGCGAGAAAGCGGCCGGAGGCTGGAAGCGGCAGCCGGGGAGAAGCGCGGTTTCGCGGGCAGCGAGTGCAACCGCTGCGCAGCGCTTCCGCGCGAAAGCCGTTTGCGAGCCGTGAGAGCGACGTCGTGAAGTTCAGAATCCGAAAAGGGGCGAATTCCGCTTGCCGCGGTCCCTGCGACGGTGCGCTTTTTCTCGGCAGAGCAGCAAGGATCCCTCTCGCCATTTTCGAACGGGCTCCCCTAAGAGCACAACGTCTGCCGCTCGGCTAACGTCCAGCTGCCTCTTTAGGCAGGATTCTCCGTGGCACGCCGTTCGTCACTCGGAGTGGAGCAGAAAAGGAGTCACGGAGAAGCGGACCGACTCGCGCTGTGGCTGGAAGGTAAGGCAAGGACACCCCCTTCCGAGGCAGACGTAGGTGCATTCTGCGTATACGTACGCTTGGCGAAGTCAAAAGCTCTTTTTTCCGACGAGCGGAAAGGAGCCCGCCTCTCGGGAAAGTGCAGCCGGCGTCAGTCGCCCGAACTCGGTGACCGAGCAAGGCGAAGTCGCTGCCGGAGGCTGGAAGCGGCACCCTGGGAGAAGCGCGTGTTCGCCACGGAGAGGCGGACCGACTCGAGCTGTGGTTGGAAGCTAAGGCACGAACACCCCGTTCCGAGGCAGGCGTAGTGCATTTTGCGTATACGTACGCTTGGCGAAGTCAAAGGCGCTTTTATCCGAGAGAGGAAAGGAGCTCGCCTCTCGGGGAAATGCCCCCAGCGTCAGTCGCCCGAACTCGGTGACCGAGCAGGGCGAGAACGCGGCCGGAGGCTAGAAGCGGCAGCCGGGGAGAAGCGCGGTTTCGCGGGCAGCGAGTGCAACCGCTGCGCAGCGCTTCCGCGCGAATGCCGTTTCCGAGCCGTGAGAGCGACGTCGTGAAGTTCCGAATCCGAAAAGGGGCGAATTCCGCTTGCCGCGGTCCCTGCGACGGTGCGCTTTTTCTCGGCAGAGCAGCAAGGATCCCTCTCGCCATTTTCGAACGGGCTCCCCTAAGAGCACAACGTCTGCCGCTCGGCTAACGTCCAGCTGCCTCTTTAGGCAGGATTCTCCATGGCACGCCGTTCGTCACTCGGAGTGGAGCAGAAAAGGAGTCACGGAGAAGCGGACCGACTCGCGCTGTGGCTGGAAGGTAAGGCAAGGACACCCCCTTCCGAGGCAGTCGTAGGTGCATTCTGCGTATACGTACGCTTGGCGAAGTCAAAAGCTCTTTTTTCAGACGAGCGGAAAGGAGCCCGCCTCTCGGGAAAGTGCAGCCGGCGTCAGTCGCCCGAACTCGGTGACCGAGCAAGGCGAAGTCGCTGCCGGAGGCTGGAAGCGGCAGCCGGGGAGAAGCGCGTGTTCGCCACGGAGAGGCGGACCGACTCGAGCTGTGGTTTGAAGCTAAGGCACGAACAACCCCTTCCGTGGCAGGCGTAGTGCATTCTGCGGATACGTACGCTTGGCGAAGACAAAGGCTCTCCTTTCCGCCGAGCGGAAAGGAGCTCGCCTCTCAGGGAAATGCAGCCTCCGCCAGTCGCCCGAACTTGGTGACGGAGCTGGGCGAGAAAGCGGCCGGAGGCTGGAAGCGGCAGCCGGGGAGAAGCGCGGTTTCGCGGGCAGCGAGTGCAACCGCTGCGCAGCGCTTCCGCGCGAATGCCGTTTGCGAGCCGTGAGAGCGACGTCGTGAAGTTCCGAATCCGAAAAGGGGCGAATTCCGCTTGCCGCGGTCCCTGCGACGGTGCGCTTTTTCTCGGCAGAGCAGCAAGGATCCCTCTCGCCATTTTCGAACGGGCTCCCCTAAGAGCACAACGTCTGCCGCTCGGCTAATGTCCAGCTGCCTCTTTAGGCAGGATTCTCCGTGGCACGCCGTTCGTCACTCGGAGTGGAGCAGAAAAGGAGTCACGGAGAAGCGGACCGACTCGCGCTGTGGCTGGAAGGTAAGGCAAGGACATCCCCTTCCGAGGCAGTCGTAGGTGCATTCTGCATGGCGAAGTCAAATGCTCTTTTTTCCGACGAGCGGAAAGGAGCCCGCCTCTCGGGAAAGTGCAGCCGGCGTCAGTCGCCCGAACTCGGTGACCGAGCAAGGCGAAGTCGCTGCCGGAGGCTGGAAGCGGCAGCCGGGGAGAAGCGCGTGTTCGCCACGGAGAGGCGGACCGACTCGAGCTGTGGTTGGAAGGTAAGGCAAGGACACCCCCTTCCGAGGCAGTCGTAGGTGCATTCTGCATGGCGAAGTCAAAAGCTCTTTTTTCAGACGAGCGGAAAGGAGCCCGCCTCTCGGGAAAGTGCAGCCGGCGTCAGTCGCCCGAACTCGGTGACCGAGCAAGGCGAAGTCGCTGCCGGAGGCTGGAAGCGGCACCCTGGGAGAAGCGCGTGTTCGCCACGGAGAGGCGGACCGACTCGAGCTGTGGTTGGAAGGTAAGGCACGAACACCCCGTTCCGAGGCTGGCGTAGTGCATTTTGCGTATACGTACGCTTGGCGAAGTCAAAGGCGCTTTTATCCGAGAGAGGAAAGGAGCTCGCCTCTCGGGGAAATGCCCCATGCGTCAGTCGCCCGAACTCGGTGACCGAGCAGGGCGAGAACGCGGCCGGAGGCTAGAAGCGGCAGCCGGGGAGAAGCACGGTTTCGCGGGCAGCGAGTGCAACCGCTGCGCAGCGCTTCCGCGCGAATGCCGTTTCCGAGCCGTGAGAGCGACGTCGTGAAGTTCAGAATCCGAAAAGGGGCTAATTCCGCTTGCCGCGGTCCCTGCGACGGTGCGCTTTTTCTCGGCAGAGCAGCAAGGATCCCTCTCGCCATTTTCGAACGGGCTCCCCTAAGAGCACAACGTCTGCCGCTCGGCTAACGTCCAGCTACCTCTTTAGGCAGGATTCTCCGTGGCACGCCGTTCGTCACTCGGAGTGGAGCAGAAAAGGAGTCACGGAGAAGCGGACCGACTCGCGCTGTGGCTGGAAGGTAAGGCAAGGACACCCCCTTCCGAGGCAGTCGTAGGTGCATTCTGCGTATACGTACGCTTGGCGAAGTCAAAAGCTCTTTTTTCAGACGAGCGGAAAGGAGCCCGCCTCTCGGGAAAGTGCAGCCGGCGTCAGTCGCCCGAACTCGGTGACCGAGCAAGGCGAAGTCGCTGCCGGAGGCTGGAAGCGGCAGCCGGGGAGAAGCGCGGTTTCGCGGGCAGCGAGTGCAACCGCTGCGCAGCGCTTCCGCGCGAAAGCCGTTTCCGAGCCGTGAGAGCGACGTCGTGAAGTTCCGAATCCGAAAAGGGGCGAATTCTGCTTGCCGCGGTCCCTGCGACGGTGCGCTTTTTCTCGGCAGAGCAGCAAGGATCCCTCTCGCCATTTTCGAACGGGCTCCCCTAAGAGCACAACGTCTGCCGCTCGGCTAACGTCCAGCTGCCTCTTTAGGCAGGATTCTCCGTGGCACGCCGTTCGTCACTCGGAGTGGAGCAGAAAAGGAGTCACGGAGAAGCGGACCGACTCGCGCTGTGGCTGGAAGGTAAGGCAAGGACACCCCCTTCCGAGGCAGTCGAAGGTGCATTCTGCGTATACGTACGCTTGGCGAAGTCAAAAGCTCTTTTTTCAGACGAGCGGAAAGGAGCTCGCCTCTCAGGGAAATGCAGCCTCCGCCAGTCGCCCGAACTCGGTGACGGAGCTGGGCGAGAAAGCGGCCGGAGGCTGGAAGCGGCAGCCGGGGAGAAGCGCGGTTTCGCGGGCAGCGAGTGCAACCGCTGCGCAGCGCTTCCGCGCGAAAGCCGTTTCCGAGCCGTGAGAGCGACGTCGTGAAGTTCAGAATCCGAAAAGGGGCGAATTCCGCTTGCCGCGGTCCCTGCGACGGTGCGCTTTTTCTCGGCAGAGCAGCAAGGATCCCTCTCGCCATTTTCAAATGGGCTCCCCTAAGAGCACAACGTCTGCCGCTCGGCTAACGTCCAGCTGCCTCTTTAGGCAGGATTCTCCGTGGCACGCCGTTCGTCACTCGGAGTGGAGCAGAAAAGGAGTCACGGAGAAGCGGACCGACTCGCGCTGTGGCTGGAAGGTAAGGCAAGGACACCCCCTTCCGAGGCAGTCGTAGGTGCATTCTGCGTATACGTACGCTTGGCGAAGTCAAAAGCTCTTTTTTCAGACGAGCAAAAAAGGAGCTCGCCTCTCAGGGAAATGCAGCCTCCGCCAGTCGCCCGAACTTGGTGACGGAGCTGGGCGAGAAAGCGGCCGGAGGCTGGAAGCGGCAGCCGGGGAGAAGCGCGGTTTCGCGGGCAGCGAGTGCAACCGCTGCGCAGCGCTTCCGCGCGAAAGCCGTTTCCGAGCCGTGAGAGCGACGTCGTGAAGTTCAGAATCCGAAAAGGGGCGAATTCCGCTTGCCGCGGTCCCTGCGACGGTGCGCTTTTTCTCGGCAGAGCAGCAAGGATCCCTCTCGCCATTTTCGAACGGGCTCCCCTAAGAGCACAACGTCTGCCGCTCGGCTAACGTCCAGCTGCCTCTTTAGGCAGGATTCTCCGTGGCACCCCGTTCGTCACTCGGAGTGGAGCAGAAAAGGAGTCACGGAGAAGCGGACCGACTCGCGCTGTGGCTGGAAGGTAAGGCAAGGACACCCCCTTCCGAGGCAGTCGTAGGTGCATTCTGCGTATACGTACGCTTGGCGAAGTCAAAAGCTCTTTTTTCCGACGAGCGGAAAGGAGCCCGCCTCTCGGGAAAGTGCAGCCGGCGTCAGTCGCCCGAACTCGGTGACCGAGCAAGGCGAAGTCGCTGCCGGAGGCTGGAAGCGGCACCCTGGGAGAAGCGCGTGTTCGCCACGGAGAGGCGGACCGACTCGAGCTGTGGTTGGAAGCTAAGGCACGAACACCCCGTTCCGAGGCAGGCGTAGTGCATTTTGCGTATACGTACGCTTGGCGAAGTCAAAGGCGCTTTTATCCGAGAGAGGAAAGGAGCTCGCCTCTCGGGGAAATGCCCCATGCGTCAGTCGCCCGAACTCGGTGACCGAGCAGGGCGAGAACGCGGCCGGAGGCTAGAAGCGGCAGCCGGGGAGAAGCGCGGTTTCGCGGGCAGCGAGTGCAACCGCTGCGCAGCGCTTCCGCGCGAAAGCCGTTTGCGAGCCGTGAGAGCGACGTCGTGAAGTTCAGAATCCGAAAAGGGGCGAATTCCGCTTGCCGCGGTCCCTGCGACGGTGCGCTTTTTCTCGGCAGAGCAGCAAGGATCCCTCTCGCCATTTTCGAACGGGCTCCCCTAAGAGCACAACGTCTGCCGCTCGGCTAACGTCCAGCTGCCTCTTTAGGCAGGATTCTCCGTGGCACGCCGTTCGTCACTCGGAGTGGAGCAGAAAAGGAGTCACGGAGAAGCGGACCGACTCGCGCTGTGGCTGGAAGGTAAGGCAAGGACACCCCCTTCCGAGGCAGTCGTAGGTGCATTCTGCGTATACGTACGCTTGGCGAAGTCAAAGGCGCTTTTATCCGAGAGAGGAAAGGAGCTCGCCTCTCGGGGAAATGCCCCCGGCGTCAGTCGCCCGAACTCGGTGACCGAGCAGGGCGAGAACGCGGCCGGAGGCTAGAAGCGGCAGCCGGGGAGAAGCGCGGTTTCGCGGGCAGCGAGTGCAACCGCTGCGCAGCGCTTCCGCGCGAATGCCGTTTCCGAGCCGTGAGAGCGACGTCGTGAAGTTCAGAATCCGAAAAGGGGCGAATTCCGCTTGCCGCGGTCCCTGCGACGGTGCGCTTTTTCTCGGCAGAGCAGCAAGGATCCCTCTCGCCATTTTCGAACGGGCTCCCCTAAGAGCACAACGTCTGCCGCTCGGCTAACGTCCAGCTGCCTCTTTAGGCAGGATTCTCCGTGGCACCCCGTTCGTCACTCGGAGTGGAGCAGAAAAGGAGTCACGGAGAAGCGGACCGACTCGCGCTGTGGCTGGAAGGTAAGGCAAGGACATCCCCTTCCGAGGCAGTCGTAGGTGCATTCTGCATGGCGAAGTCAAAAGCTCTTTTTTCCGACGAGCGGAAAGGAGCCCGCCTCTCGGGAAAGTGCAGCCGGCGTCAGTCGCCCGAACTCGGTGACCGAGCAAGGCGAAATCGCTGCCGGAGGCTGGAAGCGGCTCCATGGGAGAAGCGCGTGTTCGCCACGGAGAGGCGGACCGACTCGCGCTGTGGCTGGAAGGTAAGGCAAGGACATCCCCTTCCGAGGCAGTCGTAGGTGCATTCTGCGTATACGTACGCTTGGCGAAGTCAAAAGCTCTTTTTTCAGACGAGCGTAAAGGAGCCCGCCTCTCGGGAAAGTGCAGCCGGCGTCAGTCGCCCGAACTCGGTGACCGAGCAAGGCGAAGTCACTGCCGGAGGCTGGAAGCGGCAGCCGGGGAGAAGCGCGTGTTCGCCACGGAGAGGCGGACCGACTCGAGCTGTGGTTTGAAGCTAAGGCACGAACAACCCCTTCCGTGGCAGGCGTAGTGCATTCTGCGGATACGTACGCTTGGCGAAGACAAAGGCTCTCCTTTCCGTCGAGCGGAAAGGAGCTCGCCTCTCAGGGAAATGCAGCCTCCGCCAGTCGCCCGAACTTGGTGACGGAGCTGGGCGAGAAAGCGGCCGGAGGCTGGAAGCGGCAGCCGGGGAGAAGCGCGGTTTCGCGGGCAGCGAGTGCAACCGCTGCGCAGCGCTTCCGCGCGAATGCCGTTTGCGAGCCGTGAGAGCGACGTCGTGAAGTTCAGAATCCGAAAAGGGGCGAATTCCGCTTGCCGCGGTCCCTGCGACGGTGCGCTTTTTCTCGGCAGAGCAGCAAGGATCCCTCTCGCCATTTTCGAACGGGCTCCCCTAAGAGCACAACGTCTGCCGCTCGGCTAACGTCCAGCTGCCTCTTTAGGCAGGATTCTCCGTGGCACGCCGTTCGTCACTCGGAGTGGAGCAGAAAAGGAGTCACGGAGAAGCGGACCGACTCGCGCTGTGGCTGGAAGGTAAGGCAAGGACACCCCCTTCCGAGGCAGTCGTAGGTGCATTCTGCATGGCGAAGTCAAAAGCTCTTTTTTCCGACGAGCGGAAAGGAGCCCGCCTCTCGGGAAAGTGCAGCCGGCGTCAGTCGCCCGAACTCGGTGACCGAGCAAGGCGAAGTCGCTGCCGGAGGCTGGAAGCGGCAGCCGGGGAGAAGCGCGTGTTCGCCACGGAGAGGCGGACCGACTCGAGCTGTGGTTTGAAGCTAAGGCACGAACAACCCCTTCCGTGGCAGGCGTGGTGCATTCTGCGGATACGTACGCTTGGCGAAGACAAAGGCTCTCCTTTCCGTCGAGCGGAAAGGAGCTCGCCTCTCAGGGAAATGCAGCCTCCGCCAGTCGCCCGAACTTGGTGACGGAGCTGGGCGAGAAAGCGGCCGGAGGCTGGAAGCGGCAGCCGGGGAGAAGCGCGGTTTCGCGGGCAGCGAGTGCAACCGCTGCGCAGCGCTTCCGCGCGAATGCCGTTTCCGAGCCGTGAGAGCGACGTCGTGAAGTTCCGAATCCGAAAAGGGGCGAATTCCGCTTGCCGCGGTCCCTGCGACGGTGCGCTTTTTCTCGGCAGAGCAGCAAGGATCCCTCTCGCCATTTTCGAACGGGCTCCCCTAAGAGCACAACGTCTGCCGCTCGGCTAACGTC
The DNA here is from genome assembly GCF_023343835.1 of Lagopus muta. NCBI lineage: Eukaryota > Metazoa > Chordata > Aves > Galliformes > Phasianidae > Lagopus > Lagopus muta. The sequence continues at coordinate 53,329 of NC_064463.1, forward strand.
CAGCTGCCTCTTTAGGCAGGATTCTCCGTGGCACGCCGTTCGTCACTCGGAGTGGAGCAGAAAAGGAGTCACGGAGAAGCGGACCGACTCGCGCTGTGGCTGGAAGGTAAGGCAAGGACATCCCCTTCCGAGGCAGACGTAGGTGCATTCTGCGTATAGGTACGCTTGGCGAAGTCAAAAGCTCTTTTTTCAGACGAGCGGAAAGGAGCCCGCCTCTCGGTAAAGTGCAGCCGGCGTCAGTCGCCCGAACTCGGTGACCGAGCAAGGCGAAGTCGCTGCCGGAGGCTGGAAGCGGCAGCCGGGGAGAAGCGCGTGTTCGCCACGGAGAGGCGGACCGACTCGAGCTGTGGTTTGAAGCTAAGGCACGAACAACCCCTTCCGTGGCAGGCGTAGTGCATTCTGCGGATACGTACGCTTGGCGAAGTCAAAAGCTCTCCTTTCCGTCGAGCGGAAAGGAGCTCGCCTCTCAGGGAAATGCAGCCTCCGCCAGTCGCCCGAACTTGGTGACGGAGCTGGGCGAGAAAGCGGCCGGAGGCTGGAAGCGGCAGCCGGGGAGAAGCGCGGTTTCGCGGGCAGCGAGTGCAACCGCTGCGCAGCGCTTCCGCGCGAATGCCGTTTCCGAGCCGTGAGAGCGACGTCGTGAAGTTCCGAATCCGAAAAGGGGCGAATTCCGCTTGCCGCGGTCCCTGCGACGGTGCGCTTTTTCTCGGCAGAGCAGCAAGGATCCCTCTCGCCATTTTCGAACGGGCTCCCCTAAGAGCACAACGTCTGCCGCTCGGCTAACGTCCAGCTGCCTCTTTAGGCAGGATTCTCCGTGGCACGCCGTTCGTCACTCGGAGTGGAGCAGAAAAGGAGTCACGGAGAAGCGGACCGACTCGCGCTGTGGCTGGAAGGTAAGGCAAGGACACCCCCTTCCGAGGCAGTCGTAGGTGCATTCTGCGTATACGTACGCTTGGCGAAGTCAAAAGCTCTTTTTTCAGACGAGCGGAAAGGAGCCCGCCTCTCGGGAAAGTGCAGCCGGCGTCAGTCGCCCGAACTCGGTGACCGAGCAAGGCGAAGTCGCTGCCGGAGGCTGGAAGCGGCAGCCGGGGAGAAGCGCGTGTTCGCCACGGAGAGGCGGACCGACTCGAGCTGTGGTTTGAAGCTAAGGCACGAACAACCCCTTCCGTGGCAGGCGTGGTGCATTCTGCGGATACGTACGCTTGGCGAAGACAAAGGCTCTCCTTTCCGTCGAGCGGAAAGGAGCTCGCCTCTCGGGGAAATGCCCCCGGCGTCAGTCGCCCGAACTCGGTGACCGAGCAGGGCGAGAACGCGGCCGGAGGCTAGAAGCGGCAGCCGGGGAGAAGCGCGGTTTCGCGGGCAGCGAGTGCAACCGCTGTGGAGCGCTTCCGCGCAAAAGCCGTTTGCGAGCCGTGAGAGCGACGTCGTGAAGTTCCGAATCCGAAAAGGGGCGAATTCCGCTTGCCGCGGTCCCTGCGACGGTGCGCTTTTTCTCGGCAGAGCAGCAAGGATCCCTCTCGCCATTTTCGAACGGGCTCCCCTAAGAGCACAACGTCTGCCGCTCGGCGAAGGTCCAGCTGCCTCTTTAGGCAGGATTCTCCGTGGCACGCCGTTCGTCACTCGGAGTGGAGCAGAAAAGGAGTCACGGAGAAGCGGACCGACTCGCGCTGTGGCTGGAAGGTAAGGCAAGGACACCCCCTTCCGAGGCAGTCGTAGGTGCATTCTGCGTATACGTACGCTTGGCGAAGTCAAAAGCTCTTTTTTCAGACGAGCGGAAAGGAGCCCGCCTCTCGGGAAAGTGCAGCCGGCGTCAGTCGCCCGAACTCGGTGACCGAGCAAGGCGAAGTCGCTGCCGGAGGCTGGAAGCGGCAGCCGGGGAGAAGCGCGTGTTCGCCACGGAGAGGCGGACCGACTCGAGCTGTGGTTTGAAGCTAAGGCACGAACAACCCCTTCCGTGGCAGGCGTAGTGCATTCTGCGGATACGTACGCTTGGCGAAGTCAAAAGCTCTCCTTTCCGTCGAGCGGAAAGGAGCTCGCCTCTCAGGGAAATGCAGCCTCCGCCAGTCGCCCGAACTTGGTGACGGAGCTGGGCGAGAAAGCGGCCGGAGGCTGGAAGCGGCAGCCGGGGAGAAGCGCGGTTTCGCGGGCAGCGAGTGCAACCGCTGCGCAGCGCTTCCGCGCGAATGCCGTTTCCGAGCCGTGAGAGCGACGTCGTGAAGTTCCGAATCCGAAAAGGGGCGAATTCCGCTTGCCGCGGTCCCTGCGACGGTGCGCTTTTTCTCGGCAGAGCAGCAAGGATCCCTCTCGCCATTTTCGAACGGGCTCCCCTAAGAGCACAACGTCTGCCGCTCGGCTAACGTCCAGCTGCCTCTTTAGGCAGGATTCTCCGTGGCACGCCGTTCGTCACTCGGAGTGGAGCAGAAAAGGAGTCACGGAGAAGCGGACCGACTCGCGCTGTGGCTGGAAGGTAAGGCAAGGACATCCCCTTCCGAGGCAGTCGTAGGTGCATTCTGCATGGCGAAGTCAAAAGCTCTTTTTTCAGACGAGCGGAAAGGAGCCCGCCTCTCGGGAAAGTGCAGCCGGCGTCAGTCGCCCGAACTCGGTGACCGAGCAAGGCGAAGTCGCTGCCGGAGGCTGGAAGCGGCAGCCGGGGAGAAGCGCGTGTTCGCCACGGAGAGGCGGACCGACTCGAGCTGTGGTTGGAAGCTAAGGCACGAACACCCCGTTCCGAGGCAGGCGTAGTGCATTTTGCGTATACGTACGCTTGGCGAAGTCAAAGGCGCTTTTATCCGAGAGAGGAAAGGAGCTCGCCTCTCGGGGAAATGCCCCCGGCGTCAGTCGCCCGAACTCGGTGACCGAGCAGGGCGAGAACGCGGCCGGAGGCTAGAAGCGGCAGCCGGGGAGAAGCGCGGTTTCGCGGGCAGCGAGTGCAACCGCTGTGGAGCGCTTCCGCGCGAAAGCCGTTTGCGAGCCGTGAGAGCGACGTCGTGAAGTTCAGAATCCGAAAAGGGGCGAATTCCGCTTGCCGCGGTCCCTGCGACGGTGCGCTTTTTCTCGGCAGAGCAGCAAGGATCCCTCTCGCCATTTTCGAACGGGCTCCCCTAAGAGCACAACGTCTGCCGCTCGGCTAACGTCCAGCTGCCTCTTTAGGCAGGATTCTCCGTGGCACGCCGTTCGTCACTCGGAGTGGAGCAGAAAAGGAGTCACGGAGAAGCGGACCGACTCGCGCTGTGGCTGGAAGGTAAGGCAAGGACACCCCCTTCCGAGGCAGACGTAGGTGCATTCTGCGTATACGTACGCTTGGCGAAGTCAAAAGCTCTTTTTTCCGACGAGCGGAAAGGAGCCCGCCTCTCGGGAAAGTGCAGCCGGCGTCAGTCGCCCGAACTCGGTGACCGAGCAAGGCGAAGTCGCTGCCGGAGGCTGGAAGCGGCAGCCGGGGAGAAGCGCGTGTTCGCCACGGAGAGGCGGACCGACTCGAGCTGTGGTTGGAAGCTAAGGCACGAACACCCCGTTCCGAGGCAGGCGTAGTGCATTTTGCGTATACGTACGCTTGGCGAAGTCAAAGGCGCTTTTATCCGAGAGAGGAAAGGAGCTCGCCTCTCGGGGAAATGCCCCCGGCGTCAGTCGCCCGAACTCGGTGACCGAGCAGGGCGAGAACGCGGCCGGAGGCTAGAAGCGGCAGCCGGGGAGAAGCGCGGTTTCGCGGGCAGCGAGTGCAACCGCTGTGGAGCGCTTCCGCGCGAAAGCCGTTTGCGAGCCGTGAGAGCGACGTCGTGAAGTTCAGAATCCGAAAAGGGGCGAATTCCGCTTGCCGCGGTCCCTGCGACGGTGCGCTTTTTCTCGGCAGAGCAGCAAGGATCCCTCTCGCCATTTTCGAACGGGCTCCCCTAAGAGCACAACGTCTGCCGCTCGGCTAACGTCCAGCTGCCTCTTTAGGCAGGATTCTCCGTGCCACTCCGTTCGTCACTCGGAGTGGAGCAGAAAAGGAGTCACGGAGAAGCGGACCGACTCGCGCTGTGGCTGGAAGGTAAGGCAAGGACACCCCCTTCCGAGGCAGTCGTAGGTGCATTCTGCGTATACGTACGCTTGGCGAAGTCAAAAGCTCTTTTTTCAGACGAGCGGAAAGGAGCCCGCCTCTCGGGAAAGTGCAGCCGGCGTCAGTCGCCCGAACTCGGTGACCGAGCAAGGCGAAGTCGCTGCCGGAGGCTGGAAGCGGCAGCCGGGGAGAAGCGCGTGTTCGCCACGGAGAGGCGGACCGACTCGAGCTGTGGTTTGAAGCTAAGGCACGAACAACCCCTTCCGTGGCAGGCGTGGTGCATTCTGCGGATACGTACGCTTGGCGAAGACAAAGGCTCTCCTTTCCGTCGAGCGGAAAGGAGCTCGCCTCTCGGGGAAATGCCCCCGGCGTCAGTCGCCCGAACTCGGTGACCGAGCAGGGCGAGAACGCGGCCGGAGGCTAGAAGCGGCAGCCGGGGAGAAGCGCGGTTTCGCGGGCAGCGAGTGCAACCGCTGTGGAGCGCTTCCGCGCAAAAGCCGTTTGCGAGCCGTGAGAGCGACGTCGTGAAGTTCCGAATCCGAAAAGGGGCGAATTCCGCTTGCCGCGGTCCCTGCGACGGTGCGCTTTTTCTCGGCAGAGCAGCAAGGATCCCTCTCGCCATTTTCGAACGGGCTCCCCTAAGAGCACAACGTCTGCCGCTCGGCTAACGTCCAGCTGCCTCTTTAGGCAGGATTCTCCGTGCCACTCCGTTCGTCACTCGGAGTGGAGCAGAAAAGGAGTCACGGAGAAGCGGACCGACTCGCGCTGTGGCTGGAAGGTAAGGCAAGGACACCCCCTTCCGAGGCAGTCGTAGGTGCATTCTGCGTATACGTACGCTTGGCGAAGTCAAAAGCTCTTTTTTCAGACGAGCGGAAAGGAGCCCGCCTCTCGGGAAAGTGCAGCCGGCGTCAGTCGCCCGAACTCGGTGACCGAGCAAGGCGAAGTCGCTGCCGGAGGCTGGAAGCGGCAGCCGGGGAGAAGCGCGTGTTCGCCACGGAGAGGCGGACCGACTCGAGCTGTGGTTTGAAGCTAAGGCACGAACAACCCCTTCCGTGGCAGGCGTAGTGCATTCTGCGGATACGTACGCTTGGCGAAGTCAAAAGCTCTCCTTTCCGTCGAGCGGAAAGGAGCTCGCCTCTCAGGGAAATGCAGCCTCCGCCAGTCGCCCGAACTTGGTGACGGAGCTGGGCGAGAAAGCGGCCGGAGGCTGGAAGCGGCAGCCGGGGAGAAGCGCGGTTTCGCGGGCAGCGAGTGCAACCGCTGCGCAGCGCTTCCGCGCGAATGCCGTTTCCGAGCCGTGAGAGCGACGTCGTGAAGTTCCGAATCCGAAAAGGGGCGAATTCCGCTTGCCGCGGTCCCTGCGACGGTGCGCTTTTTCTCGGCAGAGCAGCAAGGATCCCTCTCGCCATTTTCGAACGGGCTCCCCTAAGAGCACAACGTCTGCCGCTCGGCTAACGTCCAGCTGCCTCTTTAGGCAGGATTCTCCGTGGCACGCCGTTCGTCACTCGGAGTGGAGCAGAAAAGGAGTCACGGAGAAGCGGACCGACTCGCGCTGTGGCTGGAAGGTAAGGCAAGGACACCCCCTTCCGAGGCAGTCGTAGGTGCATTCTGCGTATACGTACGCTTGGCGAAGTCAAAAGCTCTTTTTTCAGACGAGCGGAAAGGAGCCCGCCTCTCGGGAAAGTGCAGCCGGCGTCAGTCGCCCGAACTCGGTGACCGAGCAAGGCGAAGTCGCTGCCGGAGGCTGGAAGCGGCAGCCGGGGAGAAGCGCGTGTTCGCCACGGAGAGGCGGACCGACTCGAGCTGTGGTTTGAAGCTAAGGCACGAACAACCCCTTCCGTGGCAGGCGTGGTGCATTCTGCGGATACGTACGCTTGGCGAAGACAAAGGCTCTCCTTTCCGTCGAGCGGAAAGGAGCTCGCCTCTCGGGGAAATGCCCCCGGCGTCAGTCGCCCGAACTCGGTGACCGAGCAGGGCGAGAACGCGGCCGGAGGCTAGAAGCGGCAGCCGGGGAGAAGCGCGGTTTCGCGGGCAGCGAGTGCAACCGCTGTGGAGCGCTTCCGCGCAAAAGCCGTTTGCGAGCCGTGAGAGCGACGTCGTGAAGTTCCGAATCCGAAAAGGGGCGAATTCCGCTTGCCGCGGTCCCTGCGACGGTGCGCTTTTTCTCGGCAGAGCAGCAAGGATCCCTCTCGCCATTTTCGAACGGGCTCCCCTAAGAGCACAACGTCTGCCGCTCGGCTAACGTCCAGCTGCCTCTTTAGGCAGGATTCTCCGTGCCACTCCGTTCGTCACTCGGAGTGGAGCAGAAAAGGAGTCACGGAGAAGCGGACCGACTCGCGCTGTGGCTGGAAGGTAAGGCAAGGACACCCCCTTCCGAGGCAGTCGTAGGTGCATTCTGCGTATACGTACGCTTGGCGAAGTCAAAAGCTCTTTTTTCAGACGAGCGGAAAGGAGCCCGCCTCTCGGGAAAGTGCAGCCGGCGTCAGTCGCCCGAACTCGGTGACCGAGCAAGGCGAAGTCGCTGCCGGAGGCTGGAAGCGGCAGCCGGGGAGAAGCGCGTGTTCGCCACGGAGAGGCGGACCGACTCGAGCTGTGGTTTGAAGCTAAGGCACGAAGAACCCCTTCCGTGGCAGTCGTGGTGCATTCTGCGGATACGTACGCTTGGCGAAGACAAAGGCTCTCCTTTCCGTCGAGCGGAAAGGAGCTCGCCTCTCAGGGAAATGCAGCCTCCGCCAGTCGCCCGAACTTGGTGACGGAGCTGGGCGAGAAAGCGGCCGGAGGCTAGAAGCGGCAGCCGGGGAGAAGCGCGGTTTCGCGGGCAGCGAGTGCAACCGCTGCGCAGCGCTTCCGCGCGAATGCCGTTTCCGAGCCGTGAGAGCGACGTCGTGAAGTTCCGAATCCGAAAAGGGGCGAATTCCGCTTGCCGCGGTCCCTGCGACGGTGCGCTTTTTCTCGGCAGAGCAGCAAGGATCCCTCTCGCCATTTTCGAACGGGCTCCCCTAAGAGCACAACGTCTGCCGCTCGGCTAACGTCCAGCTGCCTCTTTAGGCAGGATTCTCCGTGGCACGCCGTTCGTCACTCGGAGTGGAGCAGAAAAGGAGTCACGGAGAAGCGGACCGACTCTCGCTGTGGCTGGAAGGTAAGGCAAGGACACCCACTTCCGAGGCAGACGTAGGTGCATTCTGCGTATACGTACGCTTGGCGAAGTCAAAAGCTCTTTTTTCCGACGAGCGGAAAGGAGCCCGCCTCTCGGGAAAGTGCAGCCGGCGTCAGTCGCCCGAACTCGGTGACCGAGCAAGGCGAAGTCGCTGCCGGAGGCTGGAAGCGGCAGCCGGGGAGAAGCGCGTGTTCGCCACGGAGAGGCGGACCGACTCGAGCTGTGGTTGGAAGCTAAGGCACGAACACCCCGTTCCGAGGCAGGCGTAGTGCATTTTGCGTATACGTACGCTTGGCGAAGTCAAAGGCGCTTTTATCCGAGAGAGGAAAGGAGCTCGCCTCTCGGGGAAATGCCCCCGGCGTCAGTCGCCCGAACTCGGTGACCGAGCAGGGCGAGAACGCGGCCGGAGGCTAGGAGCGGCAGCCGGGGAGAAGCGCGTGTTCGCCACGGAGAGGCGGACCGACTCGAGCTGTGGTTTGAAGCTAAGGCACGAAGAACCCCTTCCGTGGCAGGCGTGGTGCATTCTGCGGATACGTACGCTTGGCGAAGACAAAGGCTCTCCTTTCCGTCGAGCGGAAAGGAGCTCGCCTCTCAGGGAAATGCAGCCTCCGCCAGTCGCCCGAACTTGGTGACGGAGCTGGGCGAGAAAGCGGCCGGAGGCTAGAAGCGGCAGCCGGGGAGAAGCGCGGTTTCGCGGGCAGCGAGTGCAACCGCTGCGCAGCGCTTCCGCGCGAATGCCGTTTCCGAGCCGTGAGAGCGAGTCGTGAAGTTCCGAATCCGAAAAGGGGCGAATTCCGCTTGCCGCGGTCCCTGCGACGGTGCGCTTTTTCTCGGCAGAGCAGCAAGGATCCCTCTCGCCATTTTCGAACGGGCTCCCCTAAGAGCACAACGTCTGCCGCTCGGCTAACGTCCAGCTGCCTCTTTAGGCAGGATTCTCCGTGGCACGCCGTTCGTCACTCGGAGTGGAGCAGAAAAGGAGTCACGGAGAAGCGGACCGACTCGCGCTGTGGCTGGAAGGTAAGGCAAGGACACCCCCTTCCGAGGCAGACGTAGGTGCATTCTGCGTATACGTACGCTTGGCGAAGTCAAAAGCTCTTTTTTCCGACGAGCGGAAAGGAGCCCGCCTCTCGGGAAAGTGCAGCCGGCGTCAGTCGCCCGAACTCGGTGACCGAGCAAGGCGAAGTCGCTGCCGGAGGCTGGAAGCGGCAGCCGGGGAGAAGCGCGTGTTCGCCACGGAGAGGCGGACCGACTCGAGCTGTGGTTGGAAGCTAAGGCACGAACACCCCGTTCCGAGGCAGGCGTAGTGCATTTTGCGTATACGTACGCTTGGCGAAGTCAAAGGCGCTTTTATCCGAGAGAGGAAAGGAGCTCGCCTCTCGGGGAAATGCCCCCGGCGTCAGTCGCCCGAACTCGGTGACCGAGCAGGGCGAGAACGCGGCCGGAGGCTAGAAGCGGCAGCCGGGGAGAAGCGCGGTTTCGCGGGCAGCGAGTGCAACCGCTGTGGAGCGCTTCCGCGCGAAAGCCGTTTGCGAGCCGTGAGAGCGACGTCGTGAAGTTCAGAATCCGAAAAGGGGCGAATTCCGCTTGCCGCGGTCCCTGCGACGGTGCGCTTTTTCTCGGCAGAGCAGCAAGGATCCCTCTCGCCATTTTCGAACGGGCTCCCCTAAGAGCACAACGTCTGCCGCTCGGCTAACGTCCAGCTGCCTCTTTAGGCAGGATTCTCCGTGGCACGCCGTTCGTCACTCGGAGTGGAGCAGAAAAGGAGTCACGGAGAAGCGGACCGACTCGCGCTGTGGCTGGAAGGTAAGGCAAGGACACCCCCTTCCGAGGCAGTCGTAGGTGCATTCTGCGTATACGTACGCTTGGCGAAGTCAAAAGCTCTTTTTTCAGACGAGCGGAAAGGAGCCCGCCTCTCGGGAAAGTGCAGCCGGCGTCAGTCGCCCGAACTCGGTGACCGAGCAAGGCGAAGTCGCTGCCGGAGGCTGGAAGCGGCAGCCGGGGAGAAGCGCGTGTTCGCCACGGAGAGGCGGACCGACTCGAGCTGTGGTTTGAAGCTAAGGCACGAACAACCCCTTCCGTGGCAGGCGTGGTGCATTCTGCGGATACGTACGCTTGGCGAAGACAAAGGCTCTCCTTTCCGTCGAGCGGAAAGGAGCTCGCCTCTCGGGGAAATGCCCCCGGCGTCAGTCGCCCGAACTCGGTGACCGAGCAGGGCGAGAACGCGGCCGGAGGCTAGAAGCGGCAGCCGGGGAGAAGCGCGGTTTCGCGGGCAGCGAGTGCAACCGCTGTGGAGCGCTTCCGCGCAAAAGCCGTTTGCGAGCCGTGAGAGCGACGTCGTGAAGTTCCGAATCCGAAAAGGGGCGAATTCCGCTTGCCGCGGTCCCTGCGACGGTGCGCTTTTTCTCGGCAGAGCAGCAAGGATCCCTCTCGCCATTTTCGAACGGGCTCCCCTAAGAGCACAACGTCTGCCGCTCGGCTAACGTCCAGCTGCCTCTTTAGGCAGGATTCTCCGTGCCACTCCGTTCGTCACTCGGAGTGGAGCAGAAAAGGAGTCACGGAGAAGCGGACCGACTCGCGCTGTGGCTGGAAGGTAAGGCAAGGACACCCCCTTCCGAGGCAGACGTAGGTGCATTCTGCGTATACGTACGCTTGGCGAAGTCAAAAGCTCTTTTTTCAGACGAGCGGAAAGGAGCCCGCCTCTCGGGAAAGTGCAGCCGGCGTCAGTCGCCCGAACTCGGTGACCGAGCAAGGCGAAGTCGCTGCCGGAGGCTGGAAGCGGCAGCCGGGGAGAAGCGCGTGTTCGCCACGGAGAGGCGGACCGACTCGAGCTGTGGTTTGAAGCTAAGGCACGAACAACCCCTTCCGTGGCAGGCGTAGTGCATTCTGCGGATACGTACGCTTGGCGAAGTCAAAAGCTCTCCTTTCCGTCGAGCGGAAAGGAGCTCGCCTCTCAGGGAAATGCAGCCTCCGCCAGTCGCCCGAACTTGGTGACGGAGCTGGGCGAGAAAGCGGCCGGAGGCTGGAAGCGGCAGCCGGGGAGAAGCGCGGTTTCGCGGGCAGCGAGTGCAACCGCTGCGCAGCGCTTCCGCGCGAATGCCGTTTCCGAGCCGTGAGAGCGACGTCGTGAAGTTCCGAATCCGAAAAGGGGCGAATTCCGCTTGCCGCGGTCCCTGCGACGGTGCGCTTTTTCTCGGCAGAGCAGCAAGGATCCCTCTCGCCATTTTCGAACGGGCTCCCCTAAGAGCACAACGTCTGCCGCTCGGCTAACGTCCAGCTGCCTCTTTAGGCAGGATTCTCCGTGGCACGCCGTTCGTCACTCGGAGTGGAGCAGAAAAGGAGTCACGGAGAAGCGGACCGACTCGCGCTGTGGCTGGAAGGTAAGGCAAGGACACCCCCTTCCGAGGCAGTCGTAGGTGCATTCTGCGTATACGTACGCTTGGCGAAGTCAAAAGCTCTTTTTTCAGACGAGCGGAAAGGAGCCCGCCTCTCGGGAAAGTGCAGCCGGCGTCAGTCGCCCGAACTCGGTGACCGAGCAAGGCGAAGTCGCTGCCGGAGGCTGGAAGCGGCAGCCGGGGAGAAGCGCGTGTTCGCCACGGAGAGGCGGACCGACTCGAGCTGTGGTTTGAAGCTAAGGCACGAACAACCCCTTCCGTGGCAGGCGTGGTGCATTCTGCGGATACGTACGCTTGGCGAAGACAAAGGCTCTCCTTTCCGTCGAGCGGAAAGGAGCTCGCCTCTCGGGGAAATGCCCCCGGCGTCAGTCGCCCGAACTCGGTGACCGAGCAGGGCGAGAACGCGGCCGGAGGCTAGAAGCGGCAGCCGGGGAGAAGCGCGGTTTCGCGGGCAGCGAGTGCAACCGCTGTGGAGCGCTTCCGCGCAAAAGCCGTTTGCGAGCCGTGAGAGCGACGTCGTGAAGTTCCGAATCCGAAAAGGGGCGAATTCCGCTTGCCGCGGTCCCTGCGACGGTGCGCTTTTTCTCGGCAGAGCAGCAAGGATCCCTCTCGCCATTTTCGAACGGGCTCCCCTAAGAGCACAACGTCTGCCGCTCGGCTAACGTCCAGCTGCCTCTTTAGGCAGGATTCTCCGTGCCACTCCGTTCGTCACTCGGAGTGGAGCAGAAAAGGAGTCACGGAGAAGCGGACCGACTCGCGCTGTGGCTGGAAGGTAAGGCAAGGACACCCCCTTCCGAGGCAGTCGTAGGTGCATTCTGCGTATACGTACGCTTGGCGAAGTCAAAAGCTCTTTTTTCAGACGAGCGGAAAGGAGCCCGCCTCTCGGGAAAGTGCAGCCGGCGTCAGTCGCCCGAACTCGGTGACCGAGCAAGGCGAAGTCGCTGCCGGAGGCTGGAAGCGGCAGCCGGGGAGAAGCGCGTGTTCGCCACGGAGAGGCGGACCGACTCGAGCTGTGGTTTGAAGCTAAGGCACGAAGAACCCCTTCCGTGGCAGTCGTGGTGCATTCTGCGGATACGTACGCTTGGCGAAGACAAAGGCTCTCCTTTCCGTCGAGCGGAAAGGAGCTCGCCTCTCAGGGAAATGCAGCCTCCGCCAGTCGCCCGAACTTGGTGACGGAGCTGGGCGAGAAAGCGGCCGGAGGCTAGAAGCGGCAGCCGGGGAGAAGCGCGGTTTCGCGGGCAGCGAGTGCAACCGCTGCGCAGCGCTTCCGCGCGAATGCCGTTTCCGAGCCGTGAGAGCGACGTCGTGAAGTTCCGAATCCGAAAAGGGGCGAATTCCGCTTGCCGCGGTCCCTGCGACGGTGCGCTTTTTCTCGGCAGAGCAGCAAGGATCCCTCTCGCCATTTTCGAACGGGCTCCCCTAAGAGCACAACGTCTGCCGCTCGGCTAACGTCCAGCTGCCTCTTTAGGCAGGATTCTCCGTGGCACGCCGTTCGTCACTCGGAGTGGAGCAGAAAAGGAGTCACGGAGAAGCGGACCGACTCTCGCTGTGGCTGGAAAGTAAGGCAAGGACACCCACTTCCGAGGCAGACGTAGGTGCATTCTGCGTATACGTACGCTTGGCGAAGTCAAAAGCTCTTTTTTCCGACGAGCGGAAAGGAGCCCGCCTCTCGGGAAAGTGCAGCCGGCGTCAGTCGCCCGAACTCGGTGACCGAGCAAGGCGAAGTCGCTGCCGGAGGCTGGAAGCGGCAGCCGGGGAGAAGCGCGTGTTCGCCACGGAGAGGCGGACCGACTCGAGCTGTGGTTGGAAGCTAAGGCACGAACACCCCGTTCCGAGGCAGGCGTAGTGCATTTTGCGTATACGTACGCTTGGCGAAGTCAAAGGCGCTTTTATCCGAGAGAGGAAAGGAGCTCGCCTCTCGGGGAAATGCCCCCGGCGTCAGTCGCCCGAACTCGGTGACCGAGCAGGGCGAGAACGCGGCCGGAGGCTAGAAGCGGCAGCCGGGGAGAAGCGCGTGTTCGCCACGGAGAGGCGGACCGACTCGAGCTGTGGTTTGAAGCTAAGGCACGAAGAACCCCTTCCGTGGCAGGCGTGGTGCATTCTGCGGATACGTACGCTTGGCGAAGACAAAGGCTCTCCTTTCCGTCGAGCGGAAAGGAGCTCGCCTCTCAGGGAAATGCAGCCTCCGCCAGTCGCCCGAACTTGGTGACGGAGCTGGGCGAGAAAGCGGCCGGAGGCTAGAAGCGGCAGCCGGGGAGAAGCGCGGTTTCGCGGGCAGCGAGTGCAACCGCTGCGCAGCGCTTCCGCGCGAATGCCGTTTCCGAGCCGTGAGAGCGAGTCGTGAAGTTCCGAATCCGAAAAGGGGCGAATTCCGCTTGCCGCGGTCCCTGCGACGGTGCGCTTTTTCTCGGCAGAGCAGCAAGGATCCCTCTCGCCATTTTCGAACGGGCTCCCCTAAGAGCACAACGTCTGCCGCTCGGCTAACGTCCAGCTGCCTCTTTAGGCAGGATTCTCCGTGGCACGCCGTTCGTCACTCGGAGTGGAGCAGAAAAGGAGTCACGGAGAAGCGGACCGACTCGCGCTGTGGCTGGAAGGTAAGGCAAGGACACCCCCTTCCGAGGCAGACGTAGGTGCATTCTGCGTATACGTACGCTTGGCGAAGTCAAAAGCTCTTTTTTCCGACGAGCGGAAAGGAGCCCGCCTCTCGGGAAAGTGCAGCCGGCGTCAGTCGCCCGAACTCGGTGACCGAGCAAGGCGAAGTCGCTGCCGGAGGCTGGAAGCGGCAGCCGGGGAGAAGCGCGTGTTCGCCACGGAGAGGCGGACCGACTCGAGCTGTGGTTGGAAGCTAAGGCACGAACACCCCGTTCCGAGGCAGGCGTAGTGCATTTTGCGTATACGTACGCTTGGCGAAGTCAAAGGCGCTTTTATCCGAGAGAGGAAAGGAGCTCGCCTCTCGGGGAAATGCCCCCGGCGTCAGTCGCCCGAACTCGGTGACCGAGCAGGGCGAGAACGCGGCCGGAGGCTAGAAGCGGCAGCCGGGGAGAAGCGCGGTTTCGCGGGCAGCGAGTGCAACCGCTGTGGAGCGCTTCCGCGCGAAAGCCGTTTGCGAGCCGTGAGAGCGACGTCGTGAAGTTCAGAATCCGAAAAGGGGCGAATTCCGCTTGCCGCGGTCCCTGCGACGGTGCGCTTTTTCTCGGCAGAGCAGCAAGGATCCCTCTCGCCATTTTCGAACGGGCTCCCCTAAGAGCACAACGTCTGCCGCTCGGCTAACGTCCAGCTGCCTCTTTAGGCAGGATTCTCCGTGCCACTCCGTTCGTCACTCGGAGTGGAGCAGAAAAGGAGTCACGGAGAAGCGGACCGACTCGCGCTGTGGCTGGAAGGTAAGGCAAGGACACCCCCTTCCGAGGCAGTCGTAGGTGCATTCTGCGTATACGTACGCTTGGCGAAGTCAAAAGCTCTTTTTTCAGACGAGCGGAAAGGAGCCCGCCTCTCGGGAAAGTGCAGCCGGCGTCAGTCGCCCGAACTCGGTGACCGAGCAAGGCGAAGTCGCTGCCGGAGGCTGGAAGCGGCAGCCGGGGAGAAGCGCGTGTTCGCCACGGAGAGGCGGACCGACTCGAGCTGTGGTTTGAAGCTAAGGCACGAACAACCCCTTCCGTGGCAGGCGTGGTGCATTCTGCGGATACGTACGCTTGGCGAAGACAAAGGCTCTCCTTTCCGTCGAGCGGAAAGGAGCTCGCCTCTCGGGGAAATGCCCCCGGCGTCAGTCGCCCGAACTCGGTGACCGAGCAGGGCGAGAACGCGGCCGGAGGCTAGAAGCGGCAGCCGGGGAGAAGCGCGGTTTCGCGGGCAGCGAGTGCAACCGCTGTGGAGCGCTTCCGCGCAAAAAGCCGTTTGCGAGCCGTGAGAGCGACGTCGTGAAGTTCCGAATCCGAAAAGGGGCGAATTCCGCTTGCCGCGGTCCCTGCGACGGTGCGCTTTTTCTCGGCAGAGCAGCAAGGATCCCTCTCGCCATTTTCGAACGGGCTCCCCTAAGAGCACAACGTCTGCCGCTCGGCTAACGTCCAGCTGCCTCTTTAGGCAGGATTCTCCGTGCCACTCCGTTCGTCACTCGGAGTGGAGCAGAAAAGGAGTCACGGAGAAGCGGACCGACTCGCGCTGTGGCTGGAAGGTAAGGCAAGGACACCCCCTTCCGAGGCAGTCGTAGGTGCATTCTGCGTATACGTACGCTTGGCGAAGTCAAAAGCTCTTTTTTCAGACGAGCGGAAAGGAGCCCGCCTCTCGGGAAAGTGCAGCCGGCGTCAGTCGCCCGAACTCGGTGACCGAGCAAGGCGAAGTCGCTGCCGGAGGCTGGAAGCGGCAGCCGGGGAGAAGCGCGTGTTCGCCACGGAGAGGCGGACCGACTCGAGCTGTGGTTTGAAGCTAAGGCACGAACAACCCCTTCCGTGGCAGGCGTAGTGCATTCTGCGGATACGTACGCTTGGCGAAGTCAAAAGCTCTCCTTTCCGTCGAGCGGAAAGGAGCTCGCCTCTCAGGGAAATGCAGCCTCCGCCAGTCGCCCGAACTTGGTGACGGAGCTGGGCGAGAAAGCGGCCGGAGGCTGGAAGCGGCAGCCGGGGAGAAGCGCGGTTTCGCGGGCAGCGAGTGCAACCGCTGCGCAGCGCTTCCGCGCGAATGCCGTTTCCGAGCCGTGAGAGCGACGTCGTGAAGTTCCGAATCCGAAAAGGGGCGAATTCCGCTTGCCGCGGTCCCTGCGACGGTGCGCTTTTTCTCGGCAGAGCAGCAAGGATCCCTCTCGCCATTTTCGAACGGGCTCCCCTAAGAGCACAACGTCTGCCGCTCGGCTAACGTCCAGCTGCCTCTTTAGGCAGGATTCTCCGTGGCACGCCGTTCGTCACTCGGAGTGGAGCAGAAAAGGAGTCACGGAGAAGCGGACCGACTCGCGCTGTGGCTGGAAGGTAAGGCAAGGACACCCCCTTCCGAGGCAGTCGTAGGTGCATTCTGCGTATACGTACGCTTGGCGAAGTCAAAAGCTCTTTTTTCAGACGAGCGGAAAGGAGCCCGCCTCTCGGGAAAGTGCAGCCGGCGTCAGTCGCCCGAACTCGGTGACCGAGCAAGGCGAAGTCGCTGCCGGAGGCTGGAAGCGGCAGCCGGGGAGAAGCGCGTGTTCGCCACGGAGAGGCGGACCGACTCGAGCTGTGGTTTGAAGCTAAGGCACGAACAACCCCTTCCGTGGCAGGCGTGGTGCATTCTGCGGATACGTACGCTTGGCGAAGACAAAGGCTCTCCTTTCCGTCGAGCGGAAAGGAGCTCGCCTCTCGGGGAAATGCCCCCGGCGTCAGTCGCCCGAACTCGGTGACCGAGCAGGGCGAGAACGCGGCCGGAGGCTAGAAGCGGCAGCCGGGGAGAAGCGCGGTTTCGCGGGCAGCGAGTGCAACCGCTGTGGAGCGCTTCCGCGCAAAAGCCGTTTGCGAGCCGTGAGAGCGACGTCGTGAAGTTCCGAATCCGAAAAGGGGCGAATTCCGCTTGCCGCGGTCCCTGCGACGGTGCGCTTTTTCTCGGCAGAGCAGCAAGGATCCCTCTCGCCATTTTCGAACGGGCTCCCCTAAGAGCACAACGTCTGCCGCTCGGCTAACGTCCAGCTGCCTCTTTAGGCAGGATTCTCCGTGCCACTCCGTTCGTCACTCGGAGTGGAGCAGAAAAGGAGTCACGGAGAAGCGGACCGACTCGCGCTGTGGCTGGAAGGTAAGGCAAGGACACCCCCTTCCGAGGCAGTCGTAGGTGCATTCTGCGTATACGTACGCTTGGCGAAGTCAAAAGCTCTTTTTTCAGACGAGCGGAAAGGAGCCCGCCTCTCGGGAAAGTGCAGCCGGCGTCAGTCGCCCGAACTCGGTGACCGAGCAAGGCGAAGTCGCTGCCGGAGGCTGGAAGCGGCAGCCGGGGAGAAGCGCGTGTTCGCCACGGAGAGGCGGACCGACTCGAGCTGTGGTTTGAAGCTAAGGCACGAACAACCCCTTCCGTGGCAGGCGTAGTGCATTCTGCGGATACGTACGCTTGGCGAAGTCAAAAGCTCTCCTTTCCGTCGAGCGGAAAGGAGCTCGCCTCTCAGGGAAATGCAGCCTCCGCCAGTCGCCCGAACTTGGTGACGGAGCTGGGCGAGAAAGCGGCCGGAGGCTGGAAGCGGCAGCCGGGGAGAAGCGCGGTTTCGCGGGCAGCGAGTGCAACCGCTGCGCAGCGCTTCCGCGCGAATGCCGTTTCCGAGCCGTGAGAGCGACGTCGTGAAGTTCCGAATCCGAAAAGGGGCGAATTCCGCTTGCCGCGGTCCCTGCGACGGTGCGCTTTTTCTCGGCAGAGCAGCAAGGATCCCTCTCGCCATTTTCGAACGGGCTCCCCTAAGAGCACAACGTCTGCCGCTCGGCTAACGTCCAGCTGCCTCTTTAGGCAGGATTCTCCGTGGCACGCCGTTCGTCACTCGGAGTGGAGCAGAAAAGGAGTCACGGAGAAGCGGACCGACTCGCGCTGTGGCTGGAAGGTAAGGCAAGGACATCCCCTTCCGAGGCAGTCGTAGGTGCATTCTGCATGGCGAAGTCAAAAGCTCTTTTTTCAGACGAGCGGAAAGGAGCCCGCCTCTCGGGAAAGTGCAGCCGGCGTCAGTCGCCCGAACTCGGTGACCGAGCAAGGCGAAGTCGCTGCCGGAGGCTGGAAGCGGCAGCCGGGGAGAAGCGCGTGTTCGCCACGGAGAGGCGGACCGACTCGAGCTGTGGTTGGAAGCTAAGGCACGAACACCCCGTTCCGAGGCAGGCGTAGTGCATTTTGCGTATACGTACGCTTGGCGAAGTCAAAGGCGCTTTTATCCGAGAGAGGAAAGGAGCTCGCCTCTCGGGGAAATGCCCCCGGCGTCAGTCGCCCGAACTCGGTGACCGAGCAGGGCGAGAACGCGGCCGGAGGCTAGAAGCGGCAGCCGGGGAGAAGCGCGGTTTCGCGGGCAGCGAGTGCAACCGCTGTGGAGCGCTTCCGCGCGAAAGCCGTTTGCGAGCCGTGAGAGCGACGTCGTGAAGTTCCGAATCCGAAAAGGGGCGAATTCCGCTTGCCGCGGTCCCTGCGACGGTGCGCTTTTTCTCGGCAGAGCAGCAAGGATCCCTCTCGCCATTTTCGAACGGGCTCCCCTAAGAGCACAACGTCTGCCGCTCGGCTAACGTCCAGCTGCCTCTTTAGGCAGGATTCTCCGTGGCACGCCGTTCGTCACTCGGAGTGGAGCAGAAAAGGAGTCACGGAGAAGCGGACCGACTCGCGCTGTGGCTGGAAGGTAAGGCAAGGACACCCCCTTCCGAGGCAGACGTAGGTGCATTCTGCGTATACGTACGCTTGGCGAAGTCAAAAGCTCTTTTATCCGACGAGCGGAAAGGAGCCCGCCTCTCGGGAAAGTGCAGCCGGCGTCAGTCGCCCGAACTCGGTGACCGAGCAAGGCGAAGTCGCTGCCGGAGGCTGGAAGCGGCAGCCGGGGAGAAGCGCGGTTTCGCGGGCAGCGAGTGCAACCGCTGTGGAGCGCTTCCGCGCGAAAGCCGTTTGCGAGCTGTGAGAGCGACGTCGTGAAGTTCAGAATCCGAAAAGGGGGCGAATTCCGCTTGCCGCGGTCCCTGCGACGGTGCGCTTTTTCTCGGCAGAGCAGCAAGGATCCCTCTCGCCATTTTCGAACGGGCTCCCCTAAGAGCACAACGTCTGCCGCTCGGCTAACGTCCAGCTGCCTCTTTAGGCAGGATTCTCCGTGGCACGCCGTTCGTCACTCGGAGTGGAGCAGAAAAGGAGTCACGGAGAAGCGGACCGACTCGCGCTGTGGCTGGAAGGTAAGGCAAGGACACCCCCTTCCGAGGCAGACGTAGGTGCATTCTGCGTATACGTACGCTTGGCGAAGTCAAAAGCTCTTTTTTCCGACGAGCGGAAAGGAGCCCGCCTCTCGGGAAAGTGCAGCCGGCGTCAGTCGCCCGAACTCGGTGACCGAGCAAGGCGAAGTCGCTGCCGGAGGCTGGAAGCGGCAGCCGGGGAGAAGCGCGTGTTCGCCACGGAGAGGCGGACCGACTCGAGCTGTGGTTGGAAGCTAAGGCACGAACACCCCGTTCCGAGGCAGGCGTAGTGCATTTTGCGTATACGTACGCTTGGCGAAGTCAAAGGCGCTTTTATCCGAGAGAGGAAAGGAGCCCGCCTCTCGGGAAAGTGCAGCCGGCGTCAGTCGCCCCGAACTCGGTGACCGAGCAAGGCGAAGTCGCTGCCGGAGGCTGGAAGCGGCAGCCGGGGAGAAGCGCGGTTTCGCGGGCAGCGAGTGCAACCGCTGCGCAGCGCTTCCGCGCGAATGCCGTTTGCGAGCCGTGAGAGCGACGTCGTGAAGTTCAGAATCCGAAAAGGGGCGAATTCCGCTTGCCGCGGTCCCTGCGACGGTGCGCTTTTTCTCGGCAGAGCAGCAAGGATCCCTCTCGCCATTTTCGAACGGGCTCCCCTAAGAGCACAACGTCTGCCGCTCGGCTAACGTCCAGCTGCCTCTTTAGGCAGGATTCTCCGTGGCACGCCGTTCGTCACTCGGAGTGGAGCAGAAAAGGAGTCACGGAGAAGCGGACCGACTCGCGCTGTGGCTGGAAGGTAAGGCAAGGACACCCCCTTCCGAGGCAGTCGTAGGTGCATTCTGCGTATAGGTACGCTTGGCGAAGTCAAAAGCTCTTTTTTCAGACGAGCGGAAAGGAGCCCGCCTCTCGGGAAAGTGCAGCCGGCGTCAGTCGCCCGAACTCGGTGACCGAGCAAGGCGAAGTCGCTGCCGGAGGCTGGAAGCGGCAGCCGGGGAGAAGCGCGTGTTCGCCACGGAGAGGCGGACCGACTCGAGCTGTGGTTTGAAGCTAAGGCACGAAGAACCCCTTCCGTGGCAGTCGTGGTGCATTCTGCGGATACGTACGCTTGGCGAAGACAAAGGCTCTCCTTTCCGTCGAGCGGAAAGGAGCTCGCCTCTCAGGGAAATGCAGCCTCCGCCAGTCGCCCGAACTTGGTGACGGAGCTGGGCGAGAAAGCGGCCGGAGGCTAGAAGCGGCAGCCGGGGAGAAGCGCGGTTTCGCGGGCAGCGAGTGCAACCACTGCGCAGCGCTTCCGCGCGAATGCCGTTTCCGAGCCGTGAGAGCGACGTCGTGAAGTTCCGAATCCGAAAAGGGGCGAATTCCGCTTGCCGCGGTCCCTGCGACGGTGCGCTTTTTCTCGGCAGAGCAGCAAGGATCCCTCTCGCCATTTTCGAACGGGCTCCCCTAAGAGCACAACGTCTGCCGCTCGGCTAACGTCCAGCTGCCTCTTTAGGCAGGATTCTCCGTGGCACGCCGTTCGTCACTCAGAGTGGAGCAGAAAAGGAGTCACGGAGAAGCGGACCGACTCTCGCTGTGGCTGGAAGGTAAGGCAAGGACACCCACTTCCGAGGCAGACGTAGGTGCATTCTGCGTATACGTACGCTTGGCGAAGTCAAAAGCTCTTTTTTCCGACGAGCGGAAAGGAGCCCGCCTCTCGGGAAAGTGCAGCCGGCGTCAGTCGCCCGAACTCGGTGACCGAGCAAGGCGAAGTCGCTGCCGGAGGCTGGAAGCGGCAGCCGGGGAGAAGCGCGTGTTCGCCACGGAGAGGCGGACCGACTCGAGCTGTGGTTGGAAGCTAAGGCACGAACACCCCGTTCCGAGGCAGGCGTAGTGCATTTTGCGTATACGTACGCTTGGCGAAGTCAAAGGCGCTTTTATCCGAGAGAGGAAAGGAGCTCGCCTCTCGGGGAAATGCCCCCGGCGTCAGTCGCCCGAACTCGGTGACCGAGCAGGGCGAGAACGCGGCCGGAGGCTAGAAGCGGCAGCCGGGGAGAAGCGCGGTTTCGCGGGCAGCGAGTGCAACCGCTGTGGAGCGCTTCCGCGCGAAAGCCGTTTGCGAGCCGTGAGAGCGACGTCGTGAAGTTCAGAATCCGAAAAGGGGCGAATTCCGCTTGCCGCGGTCCCTGCGACGGTGCGCTTTTTCTCGGCAGAGCAGCAAGGATCCCTCTCGCCATTTTCGAACGGGCTCCCCTAAGAGCACAACGTCTGCCGCTCGGCTAACGTCCAGCTGCCTCTTTAGGCAGGATTCTCCGTGGCACGCCGTTCGTCACTCGGAGTGGAGCAGAAAAGGAGTCACGGAGAAGCGGACCGACTCGCGCTGTGGCTGGAAGGTAAGGCAAGGACACCCCCTTCCGAGGCAGACGTAGGTGCATTCTGCGTATACGTACGCTTGGCGAAGTCAAAAGCTCTTTTATCCGACGAGCGGAAAGGAGCCCGCCTCTCGGGAAAGTGCAGCCGGCGTCAGTCGCCCGAACTCGGTGACCGAGCAAGGCGAAGTCGCTGCCGGAGGCTGGAAGCGGCAGCCGGGGAGAAGCGCGGTTTCGCGGGCAGCGAGTGCAACCGCTGTGGAGCGCTTCCGCGCGAAAGCCGTTTGCGAGCCGTGAGAGCGACGTCGTGAAGTTCAGAATCCGAAAAGGGGCGAATTCCGCTTGCCGCGGTCCCTGCGACGGTGCGCTTTTTCTCGGCAGAGCAGCAAGGATCCCTCTCGCCATTTTCGAACGGGCTCCCCTAAGAGCACAACGTCTGCCGCTCGGCTAACGTCCAGCTGCCTCTTTAGGCAGGATTCTCCGTGGCACCCCGTTGGTCACTCGGAGTGGAGCAGAAAAGGAGTCACGGAGAAGCGGACCGACTCGCGCTGTGGCTGGAAGGTAAGGGCAAGGACACCCCCCTTCCGAGGCAGTCGTAGGTGCATTCTGCGTATACGTACGCTTGGCGAAGTCAAAAGCTCTTTTTTCAGACGAGCGGAAAGGAGCCCGCCTCTCGGGAAAGTGCAGCCGGCGTCAGTCGCCCGAACTCGGTGACCGAGCAAGGCGAAGTCGCTGCCGGAGGCTGAAGCGGCAGCCGGGGAGAAGCGCGTGTTCGCCACGGAGAGGCGGACCGACTCGAGCTGTGGTTGGAAGCTAAGGCACGAACAACCCCTTCCGTGGCAGTCGTGGTGCATTCTGCGGATACGTACGCTTGGCGAAGACAAAGGCTCTCCTTTCCGTCGAGCGGAAAGGAGCTCGCCTCTCAGGGAAATGCAGCCTCCGCCAGTCGCCCGAACTTGGTGACGGAGCTGGGCGAGAAAGCGGCCGGAGGCTAGAAGCGGCAGCCGGGGAGAAGCGCGGTTTCGCGGGCAGCGAGTGCAACCGCTGCGCAGCGCTTATGCGCGAATGCCGTTTCCGAGCCGTGAGAGCGACGTCGTGAAGTTCCGAATCCGAAAAGGGGCGAATTCCGCTTGCCGCGGTCCCTGCGACGGTGCGCTTTTTCTCGGCAGAGCAGCAAGGATCCCTCTCGCCATTTTCGAACGGGCTCCCCTAAGAGCACAACGTCTGCCGCTCGGCTAACGTCCAGCTGCCTCTTTGGGCAGGATTCTCCGTGGCACGCCGTTCGTCACTCGGAGTGGAGCAGAAAAGGAGTCACGGAGAAGCGGACCGACTCGCGCTGTGGCTGGAAGGTAAGGCAAGGACACCCCCTTCCGAGGCAGTCGTAGGTGCATTCTGCGTATACGTACGCTTGGCGAAGTCAAAGGCGCTTTTATCCGAGAGAGGAAAGGAGCCCGCCTCTCGGGAAAGTGCAGCCGGCGTCAGTCGCCCGAACTCGGTGACCGAGCAAGGCGAAGTCGCTGCCGGAGGCTGGAAGCGGCAGCCGGGGAGAAGCGCGTGTTCGCCACGGAGAGGCGGACCGACTCGAGCTGTGGTTGGAAGCTAAGGCACGAACACCCCGTTCCGAGGCAGGCGTAGTGCATTTTGCGTATACGTACGCTTGGCGAAGTCAAAGGCGCTTTTATCCGAGAGAGGAAAGGAGCTCGCCTCTCGGGGAAATGCCCCCGGCGTCAGTCGCCCGAACTCGGTGACCGAGCAGGGCGAGAACGCGGCCGGAGGCTAGAAGCGGCAGCCGGGGAGAAGCGCGTGTTCGCCACGGAGAGGCGGACCGACTCGAGCTGTGGTTTGAAGCTAAGGCACGAAGAACCCCTTCCGTGGCAGGCGTGGTGCATTCTGCGGATACGTACGCTTGGCGAAGACAAAGGCTCTCCTTTCCGTCGAGCGGAAAGGAGCTCGCCTCTCAGGGAAATGCAGCCTCCGCCAGTCGCCCGAACTTGGTGACGGAGCTGGGCGAGAAAGCGGCCGGAGGCTAGAAGCGGCAGCCGGGGAGAAGCGCGGTTTCGCGGGCAGCGAGTGCAACCGCTGCGCAGCGCTTCCGCGCGAATGCCGTTTCCGAGCCGTGAGAGCGAGTCGTGAAGTTCCGAATCCGAAAAGGGGCGAATTCCGCTTGCCGCGGTCCCTGCGACGGTGCGCTTTTTCTCGGCAGAGCAGCAAGGATCCCTCTCGCCATTTTCGAACGGGCTCCCCTAAGAGCACAACGTCTGCCGCTCGGCTAACGTCCAGCTGCCTCTTTAGGCAGGATTCTCCGTGGCACGCCGTTCGTCACTCGGAGTGGAGCAGAAAAGGAGTCACGGAGAAGCGGACCGACTCGCGCTGTGGCTGGAAGGTAAGGCAAGGACACCCCCTTCCGAGGCAGACGTAGGTGCATTCTGCGTATACGTACGCTTGGCGAAGTCAAAAGCTCTTTTTTCCGACGAGCGGAAAGGAGCCCGCCTCTCGGGAAAGTGCAGCCGGCGTCAGTCGCCCGAACTCGGTGACCGAGCAAGGCGAAGTCGCTGCCGGAGGCTGGAAGCGGCAGCCGGGGAGAAGCGCGTGTTCGCCACGGAGAGGCGGACCGACTCGAGCTGTGGTTGGAAGCTAAGGCACGAACACCCCGTTCCGAGGCAGACGTAGGTGCATTCTGCGTATACGTACGCTTGGCGAAGTCAAAAGCTCTTTTTTCCGACGAGCGGAAAGGAGCCCGCCTCTCGGGAAAGTGCAGCCGGCGTCAGTCGCCCGAACTCGGTGACCGAGCAAGGCGAAGTCGCTGCCGGAGGCTGGAAGCGGCAGCCGGGGAGAAGCGCGGTTTCGCGGGCAGCGAGTGCAACCGCTGTGGAGCGCTTCCGCGCGAAAGCCGTTTGCGAGCCGTGAGAGCGACGTCGTGAAGTTCCGAATCCGAAAAGGGGCGAATTCCGCTTGCCGCGGTCCCTGCGACGGTGCGCTTTTTCTCGGCAGAGCAGCAAGGATCCCTCTCGCCATTTTCGAACGGGCTCCCCTAAGAGCACAACGTCTGCCGCTCGGCTAACGTCCAGCTGCCTCTTTAGGCAGGATTCTCCGTGGCACGCCGTTCGTCACTCGGAGTGGAGCAGAAAAGGAGTCACGGAGAAGCGGACCGACTCGCGCTGTGGCTGGAAGGTAAGGCAAGGACACCCCCTTCCGAGGCAGACGTAGGTGCATTCTGCGTATACGTACGCTTGGCGAAGTCAAAAGCTCTTTTTTCCGACGAGCGGAAAGGAGCCCGCCTCTCGGGAAAGTGCAGCCGGCGTCAGTCGCCCGAACTCGGTGACCGAGCAAGGCGAAGTCGCTGCCGGAGGCTGGAAGCGGCAGCCGGGGAGAAGCGCGTGTTCGCCACGGAGAGGCGGACCGACTCGAGCTGTGGTTTGAAGCTAAGGCACGAACAACCCCTTCCGTGGCAGGCGTGGTGCATTCTGCGGATACGTACGCTTGGCGAAGACAAAGGCTCTCCTTTCCGTCGAGCGGAAAGGAGCTCGCCTCTCGGGGAAATGCCCCCGGCGTCAGTCGCCCGAACTCGGTGACCGAGCAGGGCGAGAACGCGGCCGGAGGCTAGAAGCGGCAGCCGGGGAGAAGCGCGGTTTCGCGGGCAGCGAGTGCAACCGCTGTGGAGCGCTTCCGCGCAAAAGCCGTTTGCGAGCCGTGAGAGCGACGTCGTGAAGTTCCGAATCCGAAAAGGGGCGAATTCCGCTTGCCGCGGTCCCTGCGACGGTGCGCTTTTTCTCGGCAGAGCAGCAAGGATCCCTCTCGCCATTTTCGAACGGGCTCCCCTAAGAGCACAACGTCTGCCGCTCGGCTAACGTCCAGCTGCCTCTTTAGGCAGGATTCTCCGTGCCACTCCGTTCGTCACTCGGAGTGGAGCAGAAAAGGAGTCACGGAGAAGCGGACCGACTCGCGCTGTGGCTGGAAGGTAAGGCAAGGACATCCCCTTCCGAGGCAGACGTAGGTGCATTCTGCGTATACGTACGCTTGGCGAAGTCAAAAGCTCTTTTTTCCGACGAGCGGAAAGGAGCCCGCCTCTCGGGAAAGTGCAGCCGGCGTCAGTCGCCCGAACTCGGTGACCGAGCAAGGCGAAGTCGCTGCCGGAGGCTGGAAGCGGCAGCCGGGGAGAAGCGCGTGTTCGCCACGGAGAGGCGGACCGACTCGAGCTGTGGTTTGAAGCTAAGGCACGAACAACCCCTTCCGTGGCAGGCGTAGTGCATTCTGCGGATACGTACGCTTGGCGAAGTCAAAAGCTCTCCTTTCCGTCGAGCGGAAAGGAGCTCGCCTCTCAGGGAAATGCAGCCTCCGCCAGTCGCCCGAACTTGGTGACGGAGCTGGGCGAGAAAGCGGCCGGAGGCTGGAAGCGGCAGCCGGGGAGAAGCGCGGTTTCGCGGGCAGCGAGTGCAACCGCTGCGCAGCGCTTCCGCGCGAATGCCGTTTCCGAGCCGTGAGAGCGACGTCGTGAAGTTCCGAATCCGAAAAGGGGCGAATTCCGCTTGCCGCGGTCCCTGCGACGGTGCGCTTTTTCTCGGCAGAGCAGCAAGGATCCCTCTCGCCATTTTCGAACGGGCTCCCCTAAGAGCACAACGTCTGCCGCTCGGCTAACGTCCAGCTGCCTCTTTAGGCAGGATTCTCCGTGGCACCCCGTTGGTCACTCGGAGTGGAGCAGAAAAGGAGTCACGGAGAAGCGGACCGACTCGCGCTGTGGCTGGAAGGTAAGGCAAGGACATCCCCTTCCGAGGCAGTCGTAGGTGCATTCTGCATGGCGAAGTCAAAAGCTCTTTTTTCAGACGAGCGGAAAGGAGCCCGCCTCTCGGGAAAGTGCAGCCGGCGTCAGTCGCCCGAACTCGGTGACCGAGCAAGGCGAAGTCGCTGCCGGAGGCTGGAAGCGGCAGCCGGGGAGAAGCGCGTGTTCGCCACGGAGAGGCGGACCGACTCGAGCTGTGGTTGGAAGCTAAGGCACGAACACCCCGTTCCGAGGCAGGCGTAGTGCATTTTGCGTATACGTACGCTTGGCGAAGTCAAAGGCGCTTTTATCCGAGAGAGGAAAGGAGCTCGCCTCTCGGGGAAATGCCCCCGGCGTCAGTCGCCCGAACTCGGTGACCGAGCAGGGCGAGAACGCGGCCGGAGGCTAGAAGCGGCAGCCGGGGAGAAGCGCGGTTTCGCGGGCAGCGAGTGCAACCGCTGTGGAGCGCTTCCGCGCGAAAGCCGTTTGCGAGCCGTGAGAGCGACGTCGTGAAGTTCAGAATCCGAAAAGGGGCGAATTCCGCTTGCCGCGGTCCCTGCGACGGTGCGCTTTTTCTCGGCAGAGCAGCAAGGATCCCTCTCGCCATTTTCGAACGGGCTCCCCTAAGAGCACAACGTCTGCCGCTCGGCTAACGTCCAGCTGCCTCTTTAGGCAGGATTCTCCGTGGCACGCCGTTCGTCACTCGGAGTGGAGCAGAAAAGGAGTCACGGAGAAGCGGACCGACTCGCGCTGTGGCTGGAAGGTAAGGCAAGGACACCCCCTTCCGAGGCAGACGTAGGTGCATTCTGCGTATACGTACGCTTGGCGAAGTCAAAAGCTCTTTTATCCGACGAGCGGAAAGGAGCCCGCCTCTCGGGAAAGTGCAGCCGGCGTCAGTCGCCCGAACTCGGTGACCGAGCAAGGCGAAGTCGCTGCCGGAGGCTGGAAGCGGCAGCCGGGGAGAAGCGCGGTTTCGCGGGCAGCGAGTGCAACCGCTGTGGAGCGCTTCCGCGCAAAAGCCGTTTGCGAGCCGTGAGAGCGACGTCGTGAAGTTCCGAATCCGAAAAGGGGCGAATTCCGCTTGCCGCGGTCCCTGCGACGGTGCGCTTTTTCTCGGCAGAGCAGCAAGGATCCCTCTCGCCATTTTCGAACGGGCTCCCCTAAGAGCACAACGTCTGCCGCTCGGCTAACGTCCAGCTGCCTCTTTAGGCAGGATTCTCCGTGCCACCCGTTGGTCACTCGGAGTGGAGCAGAAAAGGAGTCACGGAGAAGCGGACCGACTCGCGCTGTGGCTGGAAGGTAAGGCAAGGACACCCCCTTCCGAGGCAGTAGTAGGTGCATTCTGCGTATAGGTACGCTTGGCGAAGTCAAAAGCTCTTTTTTCAGACGAGCGGAAAGGAGCCCGCCTCTCGGGAAAGTGCAGCCGGCGTCAGTCGCCCGAACTCGGTGACCGAGCAAGGCGAAGTCGCTGCCGGAGGCTGGAAGCGGCAGCCGGGGAGAAGCGCGTGTTCGCCACGGAGAGGCGGACCGACTCGAGCTGTGGTTGGAAGCTAAGGCACGAACAACCCCTTTCGTGGCAGTCGTGGTGCATTCTGCGGATACGTACGCTTGGCGAAGACAAAGGCTCTCCTTTCCGTCGAGCGGAAAGGAGCTCGCCTCTCAGGGAAATGCAGCCTCCGCCAGTCGCCCGAACTTGGTGACGGAGCTGGGCGAGAAAGCGGCCGGAGGCTAGAAGCGGCAGCCGGGGAGAAGCGCGGTTTCGCGGGCAGCGAGTGCAACCGCTGCGCAGCGCTTATGCGCGAATGCCGTTTCCGAGCCGTGAGAGCGACGTCGTGAAGTTCCGAATCCGAAAAGGGGCGAATTCCGCTTGCCGCGGTCCCTGCGACGGTGCGCTTTTTCTCGGCAGAGCAGCAAGGATCCCTCTCGCCATTTTCGAACGGGCTCCCCTAAGAGCACAACGTCTGCCGCTCGGCTAACGTCCAGCTGCCTCTTTGGGCAGGATTCTCCGTGGCACGCCGTTCATCACTCGGAGTGGAGCAGAAAAGGAGTCACGGAGAAGCGGACCGACTCGCGCTGTGGCTGGAAGGTAAGGCAAGGACACCCCCTTCCGAGGCAGACGTAGGTGCATTCTGCGTATACGTACGCTTGGCGAAGTCAAAAGCTCTTTTTTCCGACGAGCGGAAAGGAGCCCGCCTCTCGGGAAAGTGCAGCCGGCGTCAGTCGCCCGAACTCGGTGACCGAGCAAGGCGAAGTCGCTGCCGGAGGCTGGAAGCGGCAGCCGGGGAGAAGCGCGTGTTCGCCACGGAGAGGCGGACCGACTCGAGCTGTGGTTGGAAGCTAAGGCACGAACACCCCGTTCCGAGGCAGGCCGTAGTGCATTTTGCGTATACGTACGCTTGGCGAAGTCAAAGGCGCTTTTATCCTAGAGAGGAAAGGAGCTCGCCTCTCGGGGAAATGCCCCCGGCGTCAGTCGCCCGAACTCGGTGACCGAGCAGGGCGAGAACGCGGCCGGAGGCTAGAAGCGGCAGCCGGGGAGAAGCGCGTGTTCGCCACGGAGAGGCGGACCGACTCGAGCTGTGGTTTGAAGCTAAGGCACGAACAACCCCTTCCGTGGCAGGCGTGGTGCATTCTGCGGATACGTACGCTTGGCGAAGACAAAGGCTCTCCTTTCCGTCGAGCGGAAAGGAGCTCGCCTCTCAGGGAAATGCAGCCTCCGCCAGTCGCCCGAACTTGGTGACGGAGCTGGGCGAGAAAGCGGCCGGAGGCTAGAAGCGGCAGCCGGGGAGAAGCGCGGTTTCGCGGGCAGCGAGTGCAACCGCTGCGCAGCGCTTCCGCGCGAATGCCGTTTCCGAGCCGTGAGAGCGACGTCGTGAAGTTCCGAATCCGAAAAGGGGCGAATTCCGCTTGCCGCGGTCCCTGCGACGGTGCGCTTTTTCTCGGCAGAGCAGCAAGGATCCCTCTCGCCATTTTCGAACGGGCTCCCCTAAGAGCACAACGTCTGCCGCTCGGCTAACGTCCAGCTGCCTCTTTAGGCAGGATTCTCCGTGGCACGCCGTTCGTCACTCGGAGTGGAGCAGAAAAGGAGTCACGGAGAAGCGGACCGACTCGCGCTGTGGCTGGAAGGTAAGGCAAGGACACCCCCTTCCGAGGCAGACGTAGGTGCATTCTGCGTATACGTACGCTTGGCGAAGTCAAAAGCTCTTTTTTCCGACGAGCGGAAAGGAGCCCGCCTCTCGGGAAAGTGCAGCCGGCGTCAGTCGCCCGAACTCGGTGACCGAGCAAGGCGAAGTCGCTGCCGGAGGCTGGAAGCGGCAGCCGGGGAGAAGCGCGTGTTCGCCACGGAGAGGCGGACCGACTCGAGCTGTGGTTGGAAGCTAAGGCACGAACACCGCGTTCCGAGGCAGGCGTAGTGCATTTTGCGTATACGTACGCTTGGCGAAGTCAAAGGCGCTTTTATCCGAGAGAGGAAAGGAGCTCGCCTCTCGGGGAAATGCCCCCGGCGTCAGTCGCCCGAACTCGGTGACCGAGCAGGGCGAGAACGCGGCCGGAGGCTAGAAGCGGCAGCCGGGGAGAAGCGCGGTTTCGCGGGCAGCGAGTGCAACCGCTGCGCAGCGCTTCCGCGCGAAAGCCGTTTGCGAGCCGTGAGAGCGACGTCGTGAAGTTCAGAATCCGAAAAGGGGCGAATTCCGCTTGCCGCGGTCCCTGCGACGGTGCGCTTTTTCTCGGCAGAGCAGCAAGGATCCCTCTCACCATTTTCGAACGGGCTCCCCTAAGAGCACAACGTCTGCCGCTCGGCTAACGTCCAGCTGCCTCTTTAGGCAGGATTCTCCGTGGCACCCCGTTGGTCACTCGGAGTGGAGCAGAAAAGGAGTCACGGAGAAGCGGACCGACTCGCGCTGTGGCTGGAAGGTAAGGCAAGGACACCCCCTTCCGAGGCAGTCGTAGGTGCATTCTGCGTATAGGTACGCTTGGCGAAGTCAAAAGCTCTTTTTTCAGACGAGCGGAAAGGAGCCCGCCTCTCGGGAAAGTGCAGCCGGCGTCAGTCGCCCGAACTCGGTGACCGAGCAAGGCGAAGTCGCTGCCGGAGGCTGGAAGCGGCAGCCGGGGAGAAGCGCGTGTTCGCCACGGAGAGGCGGACCGACTCGAGCTGTGGTTTGAAGCTAAGGCACGAACAACCCCTTCCGTGGCAGTCGTGGTGCATTCTGCGGATACGTACGCTTGGCGAAGACAAAGGCTCTCCTTTCCGTCGAGCGGAAAGGAGCTCGCCTCTCAGGGAAATGCAGCCTCCGCCAGTCGCCCGAACTTGGTGACGGAGCTGGGCGAGAAAGCGGCCGGAGGCTAGAAGCGGCAGCCGGGGAGAAGCGCGGTTTCGCGGGCAGCGAGTGCAACCGCTGCGCAGCGCTTCCGCGCGAATGCCGTTTCCGAGCCGTGAGAGCGACGTCGTGAAGTTCCGAATCCGAAAAGGGGCGAATTCCGCTTGCCGCGGTCCCTGCGACGGTGCGCTTTTTCTCGGCAGAGCAGCAAGGATCCCTCTCGCCATTTTCGAACGGGCTCCCCTAAGAGCACAACGTCTGCCGCTCGGCTAACGTCCAGCTGCCTCTTTAGGCAGGATTCTCCGTGGCACGCCGTTCGTCACTCGGAGTGGAGCAGAAAAGGAGTCACGGAGAAGCGGACCGACTCTCGCTGTGGCTGGAAGGTAAGGCAAGGACACCCACTTCCGAGGCAGACGTAGGTGCATTCTGCGTATACGTACGCTTGGCGAAGTCAAAAGCTCTTTTTTCCGACGAGCGGAAAGGAGCCCGCCTCTCGGGAAAGTGCAGCCGGCGTCAGTCGCCCGAACTCGGTGACCGAGCAAGGCGAAGTCGCTGCCGGAGGCTGGAAGCGGCAGCCGGGGAGAAGCGCGTGTTCGCCACGGAGAGGCGGACCGACTCGAGCTGTGGTTGGAAGCTAAGGCACGAACACCCCGTTCCGAGGCAGGCGTAGTGCATTTTGCGTATACGTACGCTTGGCGAAGTCAAAGGCGCTTTTATCCGAGAGAGGAAAGGAGCTCGCCTCTCGGGGAAATGCCCCCGGCGTCAGTCGCCCGAACTCGGTGACCGAGCAGGGCGAGAACGCGGCCGGAGGCTAGAAGCGGCAGCCGGGGAGAAGCGCGTGTTCGCCACGGAGAGGCGGACCGACTCGAGCTGTGGTTTGAAGCTAAGGCACGAAGAACCCCTTCCGTGGCAGGCGTGGTGCATTCTGCGGATACGTACGCTTGGCGAAGACAAAGGCTCTCCTTTCCGTCGAGCGGAAAGGAGCTCGCCTCTCAGGGAAATGCAGCCTCCGCCAGTCGCCCGAACTTGGTGACGGAGCTGGGCGAGAAAGCGGCCGGAGGCTAGAAGCGGCAGCCGGGGAGAAGCGCGGTTTCGCGGGCAGCGAGTGCAACCGCTGCGCAGCGCTTCCGCGCGAATGCCGTTTCCGAGCCGTGAGAGCGAGTCGTGAAGTTCCGAATCCGAAAAAGGGGCGAATTCCGCTTGCCGCGGTCCCTGCGACGGTGCGCTTTTTCTCGGCAGAGCAGCAAGGATCCCTCTCGCCATTTTCGAACGGGCTCCCCTAAGAGCACAACGTCTGCCGCTCGGCTAACGTCCAGCTGCCTCTTTAGGCAGGATTCTCCGTGGCACGCCGTTCGTCACTCGGAGTGGAGCAGAAAAGGAGTCACGGAGAAGCGGACCGACTCGCGCTGTGGCTGGAAGGTAAGGCAAGGACACCCCCTTCCGAGGCAGACGTAGGTGCATTCTGCGTATACGTACGCTTGGCGAAGTCAAAAGCTCTTTTTTCCGACGAGCGGAAAGGAGCCCGCCTCTCGGGAAAGTGCAGCCGGCGTCAGTCGCCCGAACTCGGTGACCGAGCAAGGCGAAGTCGCTGCCGGAGGCTGGAAGCGGCAGCCGGGGAGAAGCGCGTGTTCGCCACGGAGAGGCGGACCGACTCGAGCTGTGGTTGGAAGCTAAGGCACGAACACCCCGTTCCGAGGCAGGCGTAGTGCATTTTGCGTATACGTACGCTTGGCGAAGTCAAAGGCGCTTTTATCCGAGAGAGGAAAGGAGCTCGCCTCTCGGGGAAATGCCCCCGGCGTCAGTCGCCCGAACTCGGTGACCGAGCAGGGCGAGAACGCGGCCGGAGGCTAGAAGCGGCAGCCGGGGAGAAGCGCGGTTTCGCGGGCAGCGAGTGCAACCGCTGTGGAGCGCTTCCGCGCGAAAGCCGTTTGCGAGCCGTGAGAGCGACGTCGTGAAGTTCAGAATCCGAAAAGGGGCGAATTCCGCTTGCCGCGGTCCCTGCGACGGTGCGCTTTTTCTCGGCAGAGCAGCAAGGATCCCTCTCGCCATTTTCGAACGGGCTCCCCTAAGAGCACAACGTCTGCCGCTCGGCTAACGTCCAGCTGCCTCTTTAGGCAGGATTCTCCGTGCCACTCCGTTCGTCACTCGGAGTGGAGCAGAAAAGGAGTCACGGAGAAGCGGACCGACTCGCGCTGTGGCTGGAAGGTAAGGCAAGGACACCCCCTTCCGAGGCAGTCGTAGGTGCATTCTGCGTATACGTACGCTTGGCGAAGTCAAAAGCTCTTTTTTCAGACGAGCGGAAAGGAGCCCGCCTCTCGGGAAAGTGCAGCCGGCGTCAGTCGCCCGAACTCGGTGACCGAGCAAGGCGAAGTCGCTGCCGGAGGCTGGAAGCGGCAGCCGGGGAGAAGCGCGTGTTCGCCACGGAGAGGCGGACCGACTCGAGCTGTGGTTTGAAGCTAAGGCACGAACAACCCCTTCCGTGGCAGGCGTGGTGCATTCTGCGGATACGTACGCTTGGCGAAGACAAAGGCTCTCCTTTCCGTCGAGCGGAAAGGAGCTCGCCTCTCAGGGAAATGCAGCCTCCGCCAGTCGCCCGAACTTGGTGACGGAGCTGGGCGAGAAAGCGGCCGGAGGCTGGAAGCGGCAGCCGGGGAGAAGCGCGGTTTCGCGGGCAGCGAGTGCAACCGCTGCGTAGCGCTTCCGCGCGAATGCCGTTTCCGAGCCGTGAGAGCGACGTCGTGAAGTTCCGAATCCGAAAAGGGGCGAATTCCGCTTGCCGCGGTCCCTGCGACGGTGCGCTTTTTCTCGGCAGAGCAGCAAGGATCCCTCTCGCCATTTTCGAACGGGCTCCCCTAAGAGCACAACGTCTGCCGCTCGGCTAACGTCCAGCTGCCTCTTTAGGCAGGATTCTCCGTGGCACGCCGTTCGTCACTCGGAGTGGAGCAGAAAAGGAGTCACGGAGAAGCGGACCGACTCGCGCTGTGGCTGGAAGGTAAGGCAAGGACACCCCCTTCCGAGGCAGTCGTAGGTGCATTCTGCATGGCGAAGTCAAAAGCTCTTTTTTCAGACGAGCGGAAAGGAGCCCGCCTCTCGGGAAAGTGCAGCCGGCGTCAGTCGCCCGAACTCGGTGACCGAGCAAGGCGAAGTCGCTGCCGGAGGCTGGAAGCGGCACCCTGGGAGAAGCGCGTGTTCGCCACGGAGAGGCGGACCAACTCGAGCTGTGGTTGGAAGCTAAGGCACGAACACCCCGTTCCGAGGCAGGCGTAGTGCATTTTGCGTATACGTACGCTTGGCGAAGTCAAAGGCGCTTTTATCCGAGAGAGGAAAGGAGCTCGCCTCTCGGGGAAATGCCCCCGGCGTCAGTCGCCCGAACTCGGTGACCGAGCAGGGCGAGAACGCGGCCGGAGGCTAGAAGCGGCAGCCGGGGAGAAGCGCGGTTTCGCGGGCAGCGAGTGCAACCGCTGTGGAGCGCTTCCGCGCGAAAGCCGTTTGCGAGCCGTGAGAGCGACGTCGTGAAGTTCAGAATCCGAAAAGGGGCGAATTCCGCTTGCCGCGGTCCCTGCGACGGTGCGCTTTTTCTCGGCAGAGCAGCAAGGATCCCTCTCGCCATTTTCGAACGGGCTCCCCTAAGAGCACAACGTCTGCCGCTCGGCTAACGTCCAGCTGCCTCTTTAGGCAGGATTCTCCGTGCCACTCCGTTCGTCACTCGGAGTGGAGCAGAAAAGGAGTCACGGAGAAGCGGACCGACTCGCGCTGTGGCTGGAAGTTAAGGCAAGGACACCCCCTTCCGAGGCAGTCGTAGGTGCATTCTGCGTATAGGTACGCTTGGCGAAGTCAAAAGCTCTTTTTTCAGACGAGCGGAAAGGAGCCCGCCTCTCGGGAAAGTGCAGCCGGCGTCAGTCGCCCGAACTCGGTGACCGAGCAAGGCGAAGTCGCTGCCGGAGGCTGGAAGCGGCAGCCGGGGAGAAGCGCGTGTTCGCCACGGAGAGGCGGACCGACTCGAGCTGTGGTTTGAAGCTAAGGCACGAACAACCCCTTCCGTGGCAGGCGTAGTGCATTCTGCGGATACGTACGCTTGGCGAAGACAAAGGCTCTCCTTTCCGTCGAGCGGAAAGGAGCTCGCCTCTCAGGGAAATGCAGCCTCCGCCAGTCGCCCGAACTTGGTGACGGAGCTGGGCGAGAAAGCGGCCGGAGGCTAGAAGTGGCAGCCGGGGAGAAGCGCGGTTTCGCGGGCAGCGAGTGCAACCGCTGTGGAGCGCTTCCGCGCGAAAGCCGTTTGCGAGCCGTGAGAGCGACGTCGTGAAGTTCAGAATCCGAAAAGGGGCGAATTCCGCTTGCCGCGGTCCCTGCGACGGTGCGCTTTTTCTCGGCAGAGCAGCAAGGATCCCTCTCGCCATTTTCGAACGGGCTCCCCTAAGAGCACAACGTCTGCCGCTCGGCTAACGTCCAGCTGCCTCTTTAGGCAGGATTCTCCGTGGCACGCCGTTGGTCACTCGGAGTGGAGCAGAAAAGGAGTCACGGAGAAGCGGACCGACTCGCGCTGTGGCAGGAAGGTAAGGCAAGGACACCCCCTTCCGAGGCAGTCGTAGGTGCATTCTGCGTATAGGTACGCTTGGCGAAGTCAAAAGCTCTTTTTTCAGACGAGCGGAAAGGAGCCCGCCTCTCGGGAAAGTGCAGCCGGCGTCAGTCGCCCGAACTCGGTGACCGAGCAAGGCGAAGTCGCTGCCGGAGGCTGGAAGCGGCAGCCGGGGAGAAGCGCGTGTTCGCCACGGAGAGGCGGACCGACTCGAGCTGTGGTTTGAAGCTAAGGCACGAACAACCCCTTCCGTGGCAGGCGTAGTGCATTCTGCGGATACGTACGCTTGGCGAAGACAAAGGCTCTCCTTTCCGTCGAGCGGAAAGGAGCTCGCCTCTCAGGGAAATGCAGCCTCCGCCAGTCGCCCGAACTTGGTGACGGAGCTGGGCGAGAAAGCGGCCGGAGGCTGGAAGCGGCAGCCGGGGAGAAGCGCGGTTTCGCGGGCAGCGAGTGCAACCGCTGCGCAGCGCTTCCGCGCGAATGCCGTTTCCGAGCCGTGAGAGCGACGTCGTGAAGTTCCGAATCCGAAAAGGGGCGAATTCCGCTTGCCGCGGTCCCTGCGACGGTGCGCTTTTTCTCGGCAGAGCAGCAAGGATCCCTCTCGCCATTTTCGAACGGGCTCCCCTAAGAGCACAACGTCTGCCGCTCGGCTAACGTCCAGCTGCCTCTTTAGGCAGGATTCTCCGTGGCACGCCGTTCGTCACTCGGAGTGGAGCAGAAAAGGAGTCACGGAGAAGCGGACCGACTCGCGCTGTGGCTGGAAGGTAAGGCAAGGACACCCCCTTCCGAGGCAGACGTAGGTGCATTCTGCGTATACGTACGCTTGGCGAAGTCAAAAGCTCTTTTTTCCGACGAGCGGAAAGGAGCCCGCCTCTCGGGAAAGTGCAGCCGGCGTCAGTCGCCCGAACTCGGTGACCGAGCAAGGCGAAGTCGCTGCCGGAGGCTGGAAGCGGCAGCCGGGGAGAAGCGCGTGTTCGCCACGGAGAGGCGGACCGACTCGAGCTGTGGTTTGAAGCTAAGGCACGAACACCCCGTTCCGAGGCAGGCGTAGTGCATTTTGCGTATACGTACGCTTGGCGAAGTCAAAGGCGCTTTTATCCGAGAGAGGAAAGGAGCTCGCCTCTCGGGGAAATGCCCCCGGCGTCAGTCGCCCGAACTCGGTGACCGAGCAGGGCGAGAACGCGGCCGGAGGCTAGAAGCGGCAGCCGGGGAGAAGCGCGGTTTCGCGGGCAGCGAGTGCAACCGCTGTGGAGCGCTTCCGTGCGAAAGCCGTTTGCGAGCCGTGAGAGCGACGTCGTGAAGTTCAGAATCCGAAAAGGGGCGAATTCCGCTTGCCGCGGTCCCTGCGACGGTGCGCTTTTTCTCGGCAGAGCAGCAAGGATCCCTCTCGCCATTTTCGAACGGGCTCCCCTAAGAGCACAACGTCTGCCGCTCGGCTAACGTCCAGCTGCCTCTTTAGGCAGGATTCTCCGTGCCACTCCGTTCGTCACTCGGAGTGGAGCAGAAAAGGAGTCACGGAGAAGCGGACCGACTCGCGCTGTGGCTGGAAGGTAAGGCAAGGACACCCCCTTCCGAGGCAGTCGTAGGTGCATTCTGCGTATAGGTACGCTTGGCGAAGTCAAAAGCTCTTTTTTCAGACGAGCGGAAAGGAGCCCGCCTCTCGGGAAAGTGCAGCCGGCGTCAGTCGCCCGAACTCGGTGACCGAGCAAGGCGAAGTCGCTGCCGGAGGCTGGAAGCGGCAGCCGGGGAGAAGCGCGTGTTCGCCACGGAGAGGCGGACCGACTCGAGCTGTGGTTTGAAGCTAAGGCACGAACAACCCCTTCCGTGGCAGGCGTAGTGCATTCTGCGGATACGTACGCTTGGCGAAGACAAAGGCTCTCCTTTCCGTCGAGCGGAAAGGAGCTCGCCTCTCAGGGAAATGCAGCCTCCGCCAGTCGCCCGAACTTGGTGACGGAGCTGGGCGAGAAAGCGGCCGGAGGCTGGAAGCGGCAGCCGGGGAGAAGCGCGGTTTCGCGGGCAGCGAGTGCAACCGCTGCGCAGCGCTTCCGCGCGAATGCCGTTTCCGAGCCGTGAGAGCGACGTCGTGAAGTTCCGAATCCGAAAAGGGGCGAATTCCGCTTGCCGCGGTCCCTGCGACGGTGCGCTTTTTCTCGGCAGAGCAGCAAGGATCCCTCTCGCCATTTTCGAACGGGCTCCCCTAAGAGCACAACGTCTGCCGCTCGGCTAACGTCCAGCTGCCTCTTTAGGCAGGATTCTCCGTGGCACGCCGTTCGTCACTCGGAGTGGAGCAGAAAAGGAGTCACGGAGAAGCGGACCGACTCGCGCTGTGGCTGGAAGGTAAGGCAAGGACACCCCCTACCGAGGCAGACGTAGGTGCATTCTGCGTATACGTACGCTTGGCGAAGTCAAAAGCTCTTTTTTCCGACGAGCGGAAAGGAGCCCGCCTCTCGGGAAAGTGCAGCAGGCGTCAGTCGCCCGAACTCGGTGACCGAGCAAGGCGAAGTCGCTGCCGGAGGCTGGAAGCGGCAGCCGGGGAGAAGCGCGTGTTCGCCACGGAGAGGCGGACCGACTCGAGCTGTGGTTTGAAGCTAAGGCACGAACAACCCCTTCCGTTGCAGGCGTAGTGCATTCTGCATATACGTACTCTTGGCGAAGTCAAAGGCGCTTTTATCCGAGAGAGGAAAGGAGCTCGCCTCTCGGGGAAATGCCCCCGGCGTCAGTCGCCCGAACTCGGTGACCGAGCAGGGCGAGAACGCGGCCGGAGGCTAGAAGCGGCAGCCGGGGAGAAGCGCGGTTTCGCGGGCAGCGAGTGCAACCGCTGTGGAGCGCTTCCGCGCGAAAACATTTTGCGAGCCGTGAGAGCGACGTCGTGAAGTTCCGAATCCGAAAAGGGGCGAATTCAGCTTGCCGCGGTCCCTGCGACGGTGCGCTTTTTCTCGGCAGAGCAGCAAGGATCCCTCTCGCCATTTTCGAACGGGCTCCCCTAAGAGCACAACGTCTGCCGCTCGGCTAACGTCCAGCTGCCTCTTTAGGCAGGATTCTCCGTGCCACTCCGTTCGTCACTCGGAGTGGAGCAGAAAAGGAGTCACGGAGAAGCGGACCGACTCGCGCTGTGGCTGGAAGGTAAGGCAAGGACACCCCCTTCCGAGGCAGTCGTAGGTGCATTCTGCGTATAGGTACGCTTGGCGAAGTCAAAAGCTCTTTTTTCAGACGAGCGGAAAGGAGCCCGCCTCTCGGGAAAGTGCAGCCGGCGTCAGTCGCCCGAACTCGGTGACCGAGCAAGGCGAAGTCGCTGCCGGAGGCTGGAAGCGGCAGCCGGGGAGAAGCGCGTGTTCGCCACGGAGAGGCGGACCGACTCGAGCTGTGGTTTGAAGCTAAGGCACGAACAACCCCTTCCGTGGCAGGCGTGGTGCATTCTGCGGATACGTACGCTTGGCGAAGACAAAGGCTCTCCTTTCCGTCGAGCGGAAAGGAGCTCGCCTCTCAGGGAAATGCAGCCTCCGCCAGTCGCCCGAACTTGGTGACGGAGGTGGGCGAGAAAGCGGCCGGAGGCTGGAAGCGGCAGCCGGGGAGAAGCGCGGTTTCGCGGGCAGCGAGTGCAACCGCTGCGCAGCGCTTCCGCGCGAATGCCGTTTCCGAGCCGTGAGAGCGACGTCGTGAAGTTCCGAATCCGAAAAGGGGCGAATTCCGCTTGCCGCGGTCCCTGCGACGGTGCGCTTTTTCTCGGCAGAGCAGCAAGGATCCCTCTCGCCATTTTCGAACGGGCTCCCCTAAGAGCACAACGTCTGCCGCTCGGCTAACGTCCAGCTGCCTCTTTAGGCAGGATTCTCCGTGGCACGCCGTTCGTCACTCGGAGTGGAGCAGAAAAGGAGTCACGGAGAAGCGGACCGACTCGCGCTGTGGCTGGAAGGTAAGGCAAGGACACCCCCTTCCGAGGCAGTCGTAGGTGCATTCTGCGTATACGTACGCTTGGCGAAGTCAAAAGCTCTTTTTTCAGACGAGCGGAAAGGAGCCCGCCTCTCGGGAAAGTGCAGCCGGCGTCAGTCGCCCGAACTCGGTGACCGAGCAAGGCGAAGTCGCTGCCGGAGGCTGGAAGCGGCAGCCGGGGAGAAGCGCGTGTTCGCCACGGAGAGGCGGACCGACTCGAGCTGTGGTTTGAAGCTAAGGCACGAACAACCCCTTCCGTGGCAGGCGTGGTGCATTCTGCGGATACGTACGCTTGGCGAAGACAAAGGCTCTCCTTTCCGTCGAGCGGAAAGGAGCTCGCCTCTCAGGGAAATGCAGCCTCCGCCAGTCGCCCGAACTTGGTGACGGAGCTGGGCGAGAAAGCAACCGGAGGCTGGAAGCGGCAGCCGGGGAGAAGCGCGGTTTCGCGGGCAGCGAGTGCAACCGCTGTGGAGCGCTTCCGCGCGAAAACATTTTGCGAGCCGTGAGAGCGACGTCGTGAAGTTCCGAATCCGAAAAGGGGCGAATTCCGCTTGCCGCGGTCCCTGCGACGGTGCGCTTTTTCTCGGCAGAGCAGCAAGGATCCCTCTCGCCATTTTCGAACGGGCTCCCCTAAGAGCACAACGTCTGCCGCTCGGCTAACGTCCAGCTGCCTCTTTAGGCAGGATTCTCCGTGGCACGCCGTTCGTCACTCGGAGTGGAGCAGAAAAGGAGTCACGGAGAAGCGGACCGACTCGCGCTGTGGCTGGAAGGTAAGGCAAGGACACCCCCTTCCGAGGCAGACGTAGGTGCATTCTGCGTATACGTACGCTTGGCGAAGTCAAAAGCTCTTTTTTCCGACGAGCGGAAAGGAGCCCGCCTCTCGGGAAAGTGCAGCCGGCGTCAGTCGCCCGAACTCGGTGACCGAGCAAGGCGAAGTCGCTGCCGGAGGCTGGAAGCGGCTCCCTGGGAGAAGCGCGTGTTCGCCACGGAGAGGCGGACCGACTCGAGCTGTGGTTGGAAGCTAAGGCACGAACACCCCGTTCCGAGGCAGGCGTAGTGCATTTTGCGTATACGTACGCTTGGCGAAGTCAAAGGCGCTTTTATCCGAGAGAGGAAAGGAGCTCGCCTCTCGGGGAAATGCCCCCGGCGTCAGTCGCCCGAACTCGGTGACCGAGCAGGGCGAGAACGCGGCCGGAGGCTGGAAGCGGCAGCCGGGGAGAAGCGCGGTTTCGCGGGCAGCGAGTGCAACCGCTGCGCAGCGCTTCCGCGCGAATGCCGTTTCCGAGCCGTGAGAGCGACGTCGTGAAGTTCCGAATCCGAAAAGGGGCGAATTCCGCTTGCCGCGGTCCCTGCGACGGTGCGCTTTTTCTCGGCAGAGCAGCAAGGATCCCTCTCGCCATTTTCGAACGGGCTCCCCTAAGAGCACAACGTCTGCCGCTCGGCTAACGTCCAGCTGCCTCTTTAGGCAGGATTCTCCGTGGCACGCCGTTCGTCACTCGGAGTGGAGCAGAAAAGGAGTCACGGAGAAGCGGACCGACTCGCGCTGTGGCTGGAAGGTAAGGCAAGGACACCCCCTTCCGAGGCAGACGTAGGTGCATTCTGCGTATACGTACGCTTGGCGAAGTCAAAAGCTCTTTTTTCCGACGAGCGGAAAGGAGCCCGCCTCTCGGGAAAGTGCAGCCGGCGTCAGTCGCCCGAACTCGGTGACCGAGCAAGGCGAAGTCGCTGCCGGAGGCTGGAAGCGGCAGCCGGGGAGAAGCGCGTGTTCGCCACGGAGAGGCGGACCGACTCGAGCTGTGGTTTGAAGCTAAGGCACGAACACCCCGTTCCGAGGCAGGCGTAGTGCATTTTGCGTATACGTACGCTTGGCGAAGTCAAAGGCGCTTTTATCCGAGAGAGGAAAGGAGCTCGCCTCTCGGGAAAGTGCAGCCGGCGTCAGTCGCCCGAACTCGGTGACCGAGCAAGGCGAAATCGCTGCCGGAGGCTGGAAGCGGCTCCCTGGGAGAAGCGCGTGTTCGCCACGGAGAGGCGGACCGACTCGAGCTGTGGTTGGAAGGTAAGGCAAGGACACCCCCTTCCGAGGCAATCGTAGGTGCATTCTGCGTATAGGTACGCTTGGCGAAGTCAAAAGCTCTTTTTTCCGACGAGCGGAAAGGAGCCCGCCTCTCGGGAAAGTGCAGCCGGCGTCAGTCGCCCGAACTCGGTGACCGAGCAAGGCGAAGTCGCTGCCGGAGGCTGGAAGCGGCAGCCGGGGAGAAGCGCGTGTTCGCCACGGAGAGGCGGACCGACTCGAGCTGTGGTTTGAAGCTAAGGCACGAACACCCCGTTCCGAGGCAGGCGTAGTGCATTTTGCGTATACGTACGCTTGGCGAAGTCAAAGGCGCTTTTATCCGAGAGAGGAAAGGAGCTCGCCTCTCGGGGAAATGCCCCCGGCGTCAGTCGCCCGAACTCGGTGACCGAGCAGGGCGAGAACGCGGCCGGAGGCTAGAAGCGGCAGCCGGGGAGAAGCGCGGTTTCGCGGGCAGCGAGTGCAACCGCTGTGGAGCGCTTCTGCGCGAAAGCCGTTTGCGAGCCGTGAGAGCGACGTCGTGAAGTTCAGAATCCGAAAAGGGGCGAATTCCGCTTGCCGCGGTCCCTGCGACGGTGCGCTTTTTCTCGGCAGAGCAGCAAGGATCCCTCTCGCCATTTTCGAACGGGCTCCCCTAAGAGCACAACGTCTGCCGCTCGGCTAACGTCCAGCTGCCTCTTTAGGCAGGATTCTCCGTGGCACCCCGTTGGTCACTCGGAGTGGAGCAGAAAAGGAGTCACGGAGAAGCGGACCGACTCGCGCTGTGGCTGGAAGGTAAGGCAAGGACATCCCCTTCCGAGGCAGTCGTAGGTGCATTCTGCATGGCGAAGTCAAAAGCTCTTTTTTCCGACGAGCGGAAAGGAGCCCGCCTCTCGGGAAAGTGCAGCCGGCGTCAGTCGCCCGAACTCGGTGACCGAGCAAGGCGAAATCGCTGCCGGAGGATGGAAGCGGCTCCCTGGGAGAAGCGCGTGTTCGCCACGGAGAGGCGGACCGACTCGAGCTGTGGTTGGAAGGTAAGGCAAGGACACCCCCTTCCGAGGCAGTCGTAGGTGCATTCTGCGTATACGTACGCTTGGTGAAGTCAAAAGCTCTTTTTTCAGACGAGCGGAAAGGAGCCCACCTCTCGGGAAAGTGCAGCCGGCGTCAGTCGCCCGAACTCGGTGACCGAGCAAGGCGAAGTCGCTGCCGGAGGCTGGAAGCGGCAGCCGGGGAGAAGCGCGTGTTCGCCACGGAGAGGCGGACCGACTCGAGCTGTGGTTGGAAGCTAAGGCACGAACACCCCGTTCCGAGGCAGGCGTAGTGCATTTTGCGTATACGTACGCTTGGTGAAGTCAAAGGCGCTTTTATCCGAGAGAGGAAAGGAGCTCGCCTCTCGGGGAAATGCCCCCGGCGTCAGTCGCCCGAACTCGGTGACCGAGCAGGGCGAGAACGCGGCCGGAGGCTAGAAGCGGCAGCCGGGGAGAAGCGCGGTTTCGCGGGCAGCGAGTGCAACCGCTGTGGAGCGCTTCCGCGCGAAAGCCGTTTGCGAGCCGTGAGAGCGACGTCGTGAAGTTCCGAATCCAAAAAGGGGCGAATTCCGCTTGCCGCGGTCCCTGCGACGGTGCGCTTTTTCTCGGCAGAGCAGCAAGGATCCCTCTCGCCATTTTCGAACGGGCTCCCCTAAGAGCACAACGTCTGCCGCTCGGCTAACGTCCAGCTGCCTCTTTAGGCAGGATTCTCCGTGCCACTCCGTTCGTCACTCGGAGTGGAGCAGAAAAGGAGTCACGGAGAAGCGGACCGACTCGCGCTGTGGCTGGAAGGTAAGGCAAGGACACCCCCTTCCGAGGCAGTCGTAGGTGCATTCTGCGTATACGTACGCTTGGCGAAGTCAAAAGCTCTTTTTTCAGACGAGCGGAAAGGAGCCCGCCTCTCGGGAAAGTGCAGCCGGCGTCAGTCGCCCGAACTCGGTGACCGAGCAAGGCGAAGTCGCTGCCGGAGGCTGGAAGCGGCAGCCGGGGAGAAGCGCGTGTTCGCCACGGAGAGGCGGACCGACTCGAGCTGTGGTTTGAAGCTAAGGCACGAACAACCCCTTCCGTGGCAGGCGTAGTGCATTCTGCGGATACGTACGCTTGGCGAAGACAAAGGCGCTTTTATCCGAGAGAGGAAAGGAGCTCGCCTCTCGGGGAAACGCCCCCGGCGTCAGTCGCCCGAACTCGGTGACCGAGCAGGGCGAGAACGCGGCCGGAGGCTAGAAGCGGCAGCCGGGGAGAAGCGTGGTTTCGCGGGCAGCGAGTGCAACCGCTGCGCAGCGCTTCCGCGCGAAAGCCGTTTGCGAGCCGTGAGAGCGACGTCGTGAAGTTCAGAATCCAAAAAGGGGCGAATTCCGCTTGCCGCGGTCCCTGCGACGGTGCGCTTTTTCTCGGCAGAGCAGCAAGGATCCCTCTCGCCATTTTCGAACGGGCTCCCCTAAGAGCACAACGTCTGCCGCTCGGCTAACGTCCAGCTGCCTCTTTAGGCAGGATTCTCCGTGGCACGCCGTTCGTCACTCGGAGTGGAGCAGAAAAGGAGTCACGGAGAAGCGGACCGACTTGCGCTGTAGCTGGAAGGTAAGGCAAGGACACCCCCTTCCGAGGCAGTCGTAGGTGCATTCTGCGTATAGGTACGCTTGGCGAAGTCAAAAGCTCTTTTTTCCGACGAGCGGAAAGGAGCCCGCCTCTCGGGAAAGTGCAGCCGGCGTCAGTCGCCCGAACTCGGTGACCGAGCAAGGCGAAGTCGCTGCCGGAGGCTGGAAGTGGCAGCCGGGGAGAAGCGCGTGTTCGCCACGGAGAGGCGGACCGACTCGAGCTGTGGTTGGAAGCTAAGGCACGAACACCCCGTTCCGAGGCAGGCGTAGTGCATTTTGCGGATACGTACGCTTGGCGAAGACAAAGGCTCTCCTTTCCGTCGAGCGGAAAGGAGCTCGCCTCTCAGGGAAATGCAGCCTCCGCCAGTCGCCCGAACTTGGTGACGGAGCTGGGCGAGAAAGCGGCCGGAGGCTGGAAGCGGCAGCCGGGGAGAAGCGCGGTTTCGCGGGCAGCGAGTGCAACCGCTGCGCAGCGCTTCCGCGCGAATGCCGTTTCCGAGCCGTGAGAGCGACGTCGTGAAGTTCCGAATCCGAAAAGGGGCGAATTCCGCTTGCCGCGGTCCCTGCGACGGTGCGCTTTTTCTCGGCAGAGCAGCAAGGATCCCTCTCGCCATTTTCGAACGGGCTCCCCTAAGAGCACAACGTCTGCCGCTCGGCTAACGTCCAGCTGCCTCTTTAGGCAGGATTCTCCGTGGCACGCCGTTCGTCACTCGGAGTGGAGCAGAAAAG
Source organism: Lagopus muta (assembly GCF_023343835.1). Lineage (NCBI taxonomy): Eukaryota > Metazoa > Chordata > Aves > Galliformes > Phasianidae > Lagopus > Lagopus muta. The sequence continues at coordinate 97,062 of NC_064463.1, forward strand.
GAGTCACGGAGAAGCGGACCGACTCGCGCTGTGGCTGGAAGGTAAGGCAAGGACACCCCCTTCCGAGGCAGACGTAGGTGCATTCTGCGTATACGTACGCTTGGCGAAGTCAAAAGCTCTTTTTTCCGACGAGCGGAAAGGAGCCCGCCTCTCGGGAAAGTGCAGCAGGCGTCAGTCGCCCGAACTCGGTGACCGAGCAAGGCGAAGTCACTGCCGGAGGCTGGAAGCGGCAGCCGGGGAGAAGCGCGTGTTCGCCACGGAGAGGCGGACCGACTCGAGCTGTGGTTTGAAGCTAAGGCACGAACAACCCCTTCCGTTGCAGGCGTAGTGCATTCTGCATATACGTACCCTTGGCGAAGTCAAAGGCGCTTTTATCCGAGAGAGGAAAGGAGCTCGCCTCTCGGGGAAATGCCCCCGGCGTCAGTCGCCCGAACTCGGTGACCGAGCAGGGCGAGAACGCGGCCGGAGGCTAGAAGCGGCAGCCGGGGAGAAGCGCGGTTTCGCGGGCAGCGAGTGCAACCGCTGTGGAGCGCTTCCGCGCGAAAACATTTTGCGAGCCGTGAGAGCGACGTCGTGAAGTTCCGAATCCGAAAAGGGGCGAATTCCGCTTGCCGCGGTCCCTGCGACGGTGCGCTTTTTCTCGGCAGAGCAGCAAGGATCCCTCTCGCCATTTTCGAACGGGCTCCCCTAAGAGCACAACGTCTTCCGCTCGGCTAACGTCCAGCTGCCTCTTTAGGCAGGATTCTCTGTGGCACCCCGTTGGTCACTCGGAGTGGAGCAGAAAAGGAGTCACGGAGAAGCGGACCGACTCGCGCTGTGGCTGGAAGGTAAGGCAAGGACACCCCCTTCCGAGGCAGTCGTAGGTGCATTCTGCGTATAGGTACGCTTGGCGAAGTCAAAAGCTCTTTTTTCAGACGAGCGGAAAGGAGCCCGCCTCTCGGGAAAGTGCAGCCGGCGTCAGTCGCCCGAACTCGGTGACCGAGCAAGGCGAAGTCGCTGCCGGAGGCTGGAAGCGGCAGCCGGGGAGAAGCGCGTGTTCGCCACGGAGAGGCGGACCGACTCGAGCTGTGGTTTGAAGCTAAGGCACGAACAACCCCTTCCGTGGCAGGCGTGGTGCATTCTGCGGATACGTACGCTTGGCGAAGACAAAGGCTCTCCTTTCCGTCGAGCGGAAAGGAGCTCGCCTCTCAGGGAAATGCAGCCTCCGCCAGTCGCCCGAACTTGGTGACGGAGCTGGGCGAGAAAGCGGCCGGAGGCTGGAAGCGGCAGCCGGGGAGAAGCGCGGTTTCGCGGGCAGCGAGTGCAACCGCTGCGCAGCGCTTCCGCGCGAATGCCGTTTCCGAGCCGTGAGAGCGACGTCGTGAAGTTCCGAATCCGAAAAGGGGCGAATTCCGCTTGCCGCGGTCCCTGCGACGGTGCGCTTTTTCTCGGCAGAGCAGCAAGGATCCCTCTCGCCATTTTCGAACGGGCTCCCCTAAGAGCACAACGTCTGCCGCTCGGCTAACGTCCAGCTGCCTCTTTAGGCAGGATTCTCCGTGGCACGCCGTTGGTCACTCGGAGTGGAGCAGAAAAGGAGTCACGGAGAAGCGGACCGACTCGCGCTGTGGCTGGAAGGTAAGGCAAGGACACCCCCTTCCGAGGCAGACGTAGGTGCATTCTGCGTATACGTACGCTTGGCGAAGTCAAAAGCTCTTTTTTCCGACGAGCGGAAAGGAGCCCGCCTCTCGGGAAAGTGCAGCCGGCGTCAGTCGCCCGAACTCGGTGACCGAGCAAGGCGAAGTCGCTGCCGGAGGCTGGAAGCGGCAGCCGGGGAGAAGTGCGTGTTCGCCACGGAGAGGCGGACCGACTCGAGCTGTGGTTTGAAGCTAAGGCACGAACACCCCGTTCCGAGGCAGGCGTAGTGCATTTTGCGTATACGTACGCTTGGCGAAGTCAAAGGCGCTTTTATCCGAGAGAGGAAAGGAGCTCGCCTCTCGGGAAAGTGCAGCCGGCGTCAGTCGCCCGAACTCGGTGACCGAGCAAGGCGAAATCGCTGCCGGAGGCTGGAAGCGGCTCCCTGGGAGAAGCGCGTGTTCGCCACGGAGAGGCGGACCGACTCGAGCTGTGGTTGGAAGGTAAGGCAAGGACACCCCCTTCCGAGGCAATCGTAGGTGCATTCTGCGTATAGGTACGCTTGGCGAAGTGAAAAGCTCTTTTGTCCGACGAGCGGAAAGGAGCCCGCCTCTCGGGAAAGTGCAGCCGGCGTCAGTCGCCCGAACTCGGTGACCGAGCAAGGCGAAGTCGCTGCCGGAGGCTGGAAGCGGCAGCCGGGGAGAAGCGCGTGTTCGCCACGGAGAGGCGGACCGACTCGAGCTGTGGTTTGAAGCTAAGGCACGAACACCCCGTTCCGAGGCAGGCGTAGTGCATTTTGCGTATACGTACGCTTGGCGAAGTCAAAGGCGCTTTTATCCGAGAGAGGAAAGGAGCTCGCCTCTCGGGGAAATGCCCCCGGCGTCAGTCGCCCGAACTCGGTGACCGAGCAGGGCGAGAACGCGGCCGGAGGCTGGGAGCGGCAGCCGGGGAGAAGCGCGGTTTCGCGGGCAGCGAGTGCAACCGCTGTGGAGCGCTTCCGCGCGAAAGCCGTTTGCGAGCCGTGAGAGCGACGTCGTGAAGTTCAGAATCCGAAAAGGGGCGAATTCCGCTTGCCGCGGTCCCTGCGACGGTGCGCTTTTTCTCGGCAGAGCAGCAAGGATCCCTCTCGCCATTTTCGAACGGGCTCCCCTAAGAGCACAACGTCTGCCGCTCGGCTAACGTCCAGCTGCCTCTTTAGGCAGGATTCTCCGTGGCACCCCGTTGGTCACTCGGAGTGGAGCAGAAAAGGAGTCACGGAGAAGCGGACCGACTCGCGCTGTGGCTGGAAGGTAAGGCAAGGACATCCCCTTCCGAGGCAGTCGTAGGTGCATTCTGCATGGCGAAGTCAAAAGCTCTTTTTTCCGACGAGCGGAAAGGAGCCCGCCTCTCGGGAAAGTGCAGCCGGCGTCAGTCGCCCGAACTCGGTGACCGAGCAAGGCGAAATCGCTGCCGGAGGCTGGAAGCGGCTCCCTGGGAGAAGCGCGTGTTCGCCACGGAGAGGCGGACCGACTCGAGCTGTGGTTGGAAGGTAAGGCAAGGACACCCCCTTCCGAGGCAGTCGTAGGTGCATTCTGCGTATACGTACGCTTGGTGAAGTCAAAAGCTCTTTTTTCAGACGAGCGGAAAGGAGCCCGCCTCTCGGGAAAGTGCAGCCGGCGTCAGTCGCCCGAACTCGGTGACCGAGCAAGGCGAAGTCGCTGCCGGAGGCTGGAAGCGGCAGCCGGGGAGAAGCGCGTGTTCGCCACGGAGAGGCGGACCGACTCGAGCTGTGGTTTGAAGCTAAGGCACGAACAACCCCTTCCGTGGCAGGCGTGGTGCATTCTGCGGATACGTACGCTTGGCGAAGACAAAGGCTCTCCTTTCCGTCGAGCGGAAAGGAGCTCGCCTCTCAGGGAAATGCAGCCTCCGCCAGTCGCCCGAACTTGGTGACGGAGCTGGGCGAGAAAGCGGCCGGAGGCTGGAAGCGGCAGCCGGGGAGAAGCGCGGTTTCGCGGGCAGCGAGTGCAACCGCTGCGCAGCGCTTCCGCGCGAATGCCGTTTCCGAGCCGTGAGAGCGACGTCGTGAAGTTCCGAATCCGAGAAGGGGCGAATTCCGCTTGCCGCGGTCCCTGCGACGGTGCGCTTTTTCTCGGCAGAGCAGCAAGGATCCCTCTCGCCATTTTCGAACGGGCTCCCCTAAGAGCACAACGTCTGCCGCTCGGCTAACGTCCAGCTGCCTCTTTAGGCAGGATTCTCCGTGGCACGCCGTTCGTCACTCGGAGTGGAGCAGAAAAGGAGTCACGGAGAAGCGGACCGACTCGCGCTGTGGCTGGAAGGTAAGGCAAGGACACCCCCTTCCGAGGCAGACGTAGGTGCATTCTGCGTATACGTACGCTTGGCGAAGTCAAAAGCTCTTTTTTCCGACGAGCGGAAAGGAGCCCGCCTCTCGGGAAAGTGCAGCCGGCGTCAGTCGCCCGAACTCGGTGACCGAGCAAGGCGAAGTCGCTGCCGGAGGCTGGAAGCGGCAGCCGGGGAGAAGCGCGTGTTCGCCACGGAGAGGCGGACCGACTCGAGCTGTGGTTTGAAGCTAAGGCACGAACAACCCCTTCCGTGGCAGGCGTGGTGCATTCTGCGGATACGTATGCTTGGCGAAGACAAAGGCTCTCCTTTCCGTCGAGCGGAAAGGAGCTCGCCTCTCAGGGAAATGCAGCCTCCGCCAGTCGCCCGAACTTGGTGACGGAGCTGGGCGAGAAAGCGGCCGGAGGCTGGAAGCGGCAGCCGGGAAGAAGCGCGGTTTTGCGGGCAGCGAGTGCAACCGCTGTGGAGCGCTTCCGCGCGAAAGCCGTTTGCGAGCCGTGAGAGCGACGTCGTGAAGTTCCGAATCCGAAAAGGGGCGAATTCCGCTTGCCGCGGTCCCTGCGACGGTGCGCTTTTTCTCGGCAGAGCAGCAAGGATCCCTCTCGCCATTTTCGAACGGGCTCCCCTAAGAGCACAACGTCTGCCGCTCGGCTAACGTCCAGCTGCCTCTTTAGGCAGGATTCTCCGTGGCACGCCGTTGGTCACTCGGAGTGGAGCAGAAAAGGAGTCACGGAGAAGCGGACCGACTCGCGCTGTGGCTGGAAGGTAAGGCAAGGACACCCCCTTCCGAGGCAGACGTAGGTGCATTCTGCGTATACGTACGCTTGGCGAAGTCAAAAGCTCTTTTTTCCGACGAGCGGAAAGGAGCCCGCCTCTCGGGAAAGTGCAGCCGGCGTCAGTCGCCCGAACTCGGTGACCGAGCAAGGCGAAGTCGCTGCCGGAGGCTGGAAGCGGCACCCTGGGAGAAGCGCGTGTTCGCCACGGAGAGGCGGACCGACTCGAGCTGTGGTTTGAAGCTAAGGCACGAACACCCCGTTCCGAGGCAGGCGTAGTGCATTTTGCGTATACGTACGCTTGGCGAAGTCAAAGGCGCTTTTATCCGAGAGAGGAAAGGAGCTCGCCTCTCGGGGAAATGCCCCCGGCGTCAGTCGCCCGAACTCGGTGACCGAGCAGGGCGAGAACGCGGCCGGAGGCTAGAAGCGGCAGCCGGGGAGAAGCGCGGTTTCGCGGGCAGCGAGTGCAACCGCTGTGGAGCGCTTCCGCGCGAAAGCCGTTTGCGAGCCGTGAGAGCGACGTCGTGAAGTTCAGAATCCGAAAAGGGGCGAATTCCGCTTGCCGTGGTCCCTGCGACGGTGCGCTTTTTCTCGGCAGAGCAGCAAGGATCCCTCTCGCCATTTTCGAACGGGCTCCCCTAAGAGCACAACGTCTGCCGCTCGGCTAACGTCCAGCTGCCTCTTTAGGCAGGATTCTCCGTGGCACGCCGTTGGTCACTCGGAGTGGAGCAGAAAAGGAGTCACGGAAAAGCGGACCGACTCGCGCTGTGGCTGGAAGGTAAGGCAAGGACACCCCCTTCCGAGGCAGTCGTAGGTGCATTCTGCGTATAGGTACGCTTGGCGAAGTCAAAAGCTCTTTTTTCAGACGAGCGGAAAGGAGCCCGCCTCTCGGGAAAGTGCAGCCGGCGTCAGTCGCCCGAACTCGGTGACCGAGCAAGGCGAAGTCGCTGCCGGAGGCTGGAAGCGGCAGCCGGGGAGAAGCGCGTGTTCGCCACGGAGAGGCGGACCGACTCGAGCTGTGGTTTGAAGCTAAGGCACGAACAACCCCTTCCGTGGCAGGCGTAGTGCATTCTGCGGATACGTACGCTTGGCGAAGACAAAGGCGCTTTTATCCGAGAGAGGAAAGGAGCTCGCCTCTCGGGGAAATGCCCCCGGCGTCAGTCGCCCGAACTCGGTGACCGAGCAGGGCGAGAACGCGGCCGGAGGCTAGAAGCGGCAGCCGGGGAGAAGCGCGGTTTCGCGGGCAGCGAGTGCAACCGCTGTGGAGCGCTTCCGCGCGAAAGCCGTTTGCGAGCCGTGAGAGCGACGTCGTGAAGTTCCGAATCCGAAAAGGGGCGAATTCCGCTTGCCGCGGTCCCTGCGACGGTGCGCTTTTTCTCGGCAGAGCAGCAAGGATCCCTCTCGCCATTTTCGAACGGGCTCCCCTAAGAGCACAACGTCTGCCGCTCGGCTAACGTCCAGCTGCCTCTTTAGGCAGGATTCTCCGTGGCACGCCGTTGGTCACTCGGAGTGGAGCAGAAAAGGAGTCACGGAGAAGCGGACCGACTCGCGCTGTGGCTGGAAGGTAAGGCAAGGACACCCCCTTCCGAGGCAGACGTAGGTGCATTCTGCGTATACGTACGCTTGGCGAAGTCAAAAGCTCTTTTTTCCGACGAGCGGAAAGGAGCCCGCCTCTCGGGAAAGTGCAGCCGGCGTCAGTCGCCCGAACTCGGTGACCGAGCAAGGCGAAGTCGCTGCCGGAGGCTGGAAGCGGCACCCTGGGAGAAGCGCGTGTTCGCCACGGAGAGGCGGACCGACTCGAGCTGTGGTTTGAAGCTAAGGCACGAACACCCCGTTCCGAGGCAGGCGTAGTGCATTTTGCGTATACGTACGCTTGGCGAAGTCAAAGGCGCTTTTATCCGAGAGAGGAAAGGAGCTCGCCTCTCGGGGAAATGCCCCCGGCGTCAGTCGCCCGAACTCGGTGACCGAGCAGGGCGAGAACGCGGCCGGAGGCTAGAAGCGGCAGCCGGGGAGAAGCGCGGTTTCGCGGGCAGCGAGTGCAACCGCTGTGGAGCGCTTCCGCGCGAAAGCCGTTTGCGAGCCGTGAGAGCGACGTCGTGAAGTTCCGAATCCGAAAAGGGGCGAATTCCGCTTGCCGCGGTCCCTGCGACGGTGCGCTTTTTCTCGGCAGAGCAGCAAGGATCCCTCTCGCCATTTTCGAACGGGCTCCCCTAAGAGCACAACGTCTGCCGCTCGGCTAACGTCCAGCTGCCTCTTTAGGCAGGATTCTCCGTGGCACGCCGTTGGTCACTCGGAGTGGAGCAGAAAAGGAGTCACGGAAAAGCGGACCGACTCGCGCTGTGGCTGGAAGGTAAGGCAAGGACACCCCCTTCCGAGGCAGTCGTAGGTGCATTCTGCGTATAGGTACGCTTGGCGAAGTCAAAAGCTCTTTTTTCCGACGAGCGGAAAGGAGCCCGCCTCTCGGGAAAGTGCAGCCGGCGTCAGTCGCCCGAACTCGGTGACCGAGCAAGGCGAAGTCGCTGCCGGAGGCTGGAAGCGGCAGCCGGGGAGAAGCGCGTGTTCGCCACGGAGAGGCGGACCGACTCGAGCTGTGGTTTGAAGCTAAGGCACGAACAACCCCTTCCGTGGCAGGCGTGGTGCATTCTGCGGATACGTACGCTTGGCGAAGACAAAGGCGCTTTTATCCGAGAGAGGAAAGGAGCTCGCCTCTCGGGGAAATGCCCCCGGCGTCAGTCGCCCGAACTCGGTGACCGAGCAGGGCGAGAACGCGGCCGGAGGCTAGAAGCGGCAGCCGGGGAGAAGCGCGGTTTCGCGGGCAGCGAGTGCAACCGCTGTGGAGCGCTTCCGCGCGAAAGCCGTTTGCGAGCCGTGAGAGCGACGTCGTGAAGTTCCGAATCCGAAAAGGGGCGAATTCCGCTTGCCGCGGTCCCTGCGACGGTGCGCTTTTTCTCGGCAGAGCAGCAAGGATCCCTCTCGCCATTTTCGAACGGGCTCCCCTAAGAGCACAACGTCTGCCGCTCGGCTAACGTCCAGCTGCCTCTTTAGGCAGGATTCTCCGTGGCACGCCGTTGGTCACTCGGAGTGGAGCAGAAAAGGAGTCACGGAGAAGCGGACCGACTCGCGCTGTGGCTGGAAGGTAAGGCAAGGACACCCCCTTCCGAGGCAGACGTAGGTGCATTCTGCGTATACGTACGCTTGGCGAAGTCAAAAGCTCTTTTTTCCGACGAGCGGAAAGGAGCCCGCCTCTCGGGAAAGTGCAGCCGGCGTCAGTCGCCCGAACTCGGTGACCGAGCAAGGCGAAGTCGCTGCCGGAGGCTGGAAGCGGCAGCCGGGGAGAAGCGCGTGTTCGCCACGGAGAGGCGGACCGACTCGAGCTGTGGTTTGAAGCTAAGGCACGAACACCCCGTTCCGAGGCAGGCGTAGTGCATTTTGCGTATACGTACGCTTGGCGAAGTCAAAGACGCTTTTATCCGAGAGAGGAAAGGAGCTCGCCTCTCGGGGAAATGCCCCCGGCGTCAGTCGCCCGAACTCGGTGACCGAGCAGGGCGAGAACGCGGCCGGAGGCTAGAAGCGGCAGCCGGGGAGAAGCGCGGTTTCGCGGGCAGCGAGTGCAACCGCTGTGGAGCGCTTCCGCGCGAAAGCCGTTTGCGAGCCGTGAGAGCGACGTCGTGAAGTTCCGAATCCAAAAAGGGGCGAATTCCGCTTGCCGCGGTCCCTGCGACGGTGCGCTTTTTCTCGGCAGAGCAGCAAGGATCCCTCTCGCCATTTTCGAACGGGCTCCCCTAAGAGCACAACGTCTGCCGCTCGGCTAACGTCCAGCTGCCTCTTTAGGCAGGATTCTCCGTGCCACTCCCGTTCGTCACTCGGAGTGGAGCAGAAAAGGAGTCACGGAGAAGCGGACCGACTCGCGCTGTGGCTGGAAGGTAAGGCAAGGACACCCCCTTCCGAGGCAGTCGTAGGTGCATTCTGCGTATAGGTACGCTTGGCGAAGTCAAAAGCTCTTTTTTCCGACGAGCGGAAAGGAGCCCGCCTCTCGGGAAAGTGCAGCCGGCGTCAGTCGCCCGAACTCGGTGACCGAGCAAGGCGAAGTCGCTGCCGGAGGCTGGAAGCGGCAGCCGGGGAGAAGCGCGTGTTCGCCACGGAGAGGCGGACCGACTCGAGCTGTGGTTTGAAGCTAAGGCACGAACAACCCCTTCCGTGGCAGGCGTAGTGCATTCTGCGGATACGTACGCTTGGCGAAGACAAAGGCTCTCCTTTCCGTCGAGCGGAAAGGAGCTCGCCTCTCAGGGAAATGCAGCCTCCGCCAGTCGCCCGAACTTGGTGACGGAGCTGGGCGAGAAAGCGGCCGGAGGCTGGAAGCGGCAGCCGGGGAGAAGCGCGGTTTCGCGGGCAGCGAGTGCAACCGCTGCGCAGCGCTTCCGCGCGAATGCCGTTTCCGAGCCGTGAGAGCGACGTCGTGAAGTTCCGAATCCGAAAAGGGGCGAATTCCGCTTGCCGCGGTCCCTGCGACGGTGCGCTTTTTCTCGGCAGAGCAGCAAGGATCCCTCTCGCCATTTTCGAACGGGCTCCCCTAAGAGCACAACGTCTGCCGCTCGGCTAACGTCCAGCTGCCTCTTTAGGCAGGATTCTCCGTGGCACGCCGTTCGTCACTCGGAGTGGAGCAGAAAAGGAGTCACGGAGAAGCGGACCGACTCGCGCTGTGGCTGGAAGGTAAGGCAAGGACACCCCCTTCCGAGGCAGACGTAGGTGCATTCTGCGTATACGTACGCTTGGCGAAGTCAAAAGCTCTTTTTTCCGACGAGCGGAAAGGAGCCCGCCTCTCGGGAAAGTGCAGCCGGCGTCAGTCGCCCGAACTCGGTGACCGAGCAAGGCGAAGTCGCTGCCGGAGGCTGGAAGTGGCAGCCGGGGAGAAGCGCGTGTTCGCCACGGAGAGGCGGACCGACTCGAGCTGTGGTTTGAAGCTAAGGCACGAACACCCCGTTCCGAGGCAGGCGTAGTGCATTTTGCGTATACGTACGCTTGGCGAAGTCAAAGGCGCTTTTATCCGAGAGAGGAAAGGAGCTCGCCTCTCAGGGAAATGCCCCCGGCGTCAGTCGCCCGAACTCGGTGACCGAGCAGGGCGAGAACGCGGCCGGAGGCTAGAAGCGGCAGCCGGGGAGAAGCGCGGTTTCGCGGGCAGCGAGTGCAACCGCTGTGGAGCGCTTCCGCGCGAAAGCCGTTTGCGAGCCGTGAGAGCGACGTCGTGAAGTTCCGAATCCGAAAAGGGGCGAATTCCGCTTGCCGCGGTCCCTGCGACGGTGCGCTTTTTCTCGGCAGAGCAGCAAGGATCCCTCTCGCCATTTTCGAACTGGCTCCCCTAAGAGCACAACGTCTGCCGCTCGGCTAACGTCCAGCTGCCTCTTTAGGCAGGATTCTCCGTGCCACTCCGTTCGTCACTCGGAGTGGAGCAGAAAAGGAGTCACGGAGAAGCGGACCGACTCGCGCTGTGGCTGGAAGGTAAGGCAAGGACACCCCCTTCCGAGGCAGACGTAGGTGCATTCTGCGTATACGTACGCTTGGCGAAGTCAAAAGCTCTTTTTTCCGACGAGCGGAAAGGAGCCCGCCTCTCGGGAAAGTGCAGCCGGCGTCAGTCGCCCGAACTCGGTGACCGAGCAAGGCGAAGTCGCTGCCGGAGGCTGGAAGCGGCAGCCGGGGAGAAGCGCGTGTTCGCCACGGAGAGGCGGACCGACTCGAGCTGTGGTTTGAAGCTAAGGCACGAACAACCCCTTCCGTGGCAGGCGTGGTGCATTCTGCGGATACGTACGCTTGGCGAAGACAAAGGCTCTCCTTTCCGTCGAGCGGAAAGGAGCTCGCCTCTCAGGGAAATGCAGCCTCCGCCAGTCGCCCGAACTTGGTGACGGAGCTGGGCGAGAAAGCGGCCGGAGGCTGGAAGCGGCAGCCGGGGAGAAGCGCGGTTTCGCGGGCAGCGAGTGCAACCGCTGCGCAGCGCTTCCGCGCGAATGCCGTTTCCGAGCCGTGAGAGCGACGTCGTGAAGTTCCGAATCCGAAAAGGGGCGAATTCCGCTTGCCGCGGTCCCTGCGACGGTGCGCTTTTTCTCGGCAGAGCAGCAAGGATCCCTCTCGCCATTTTCGAACGGGCTCCCCTAAGAGCACAACGTCTGCCGCTCGGCTAACGTCCAGCTGCCTCTTTAGGCAGGATTCTCCGTGGCACCCCGTTGGTCACTCGGAGTGGAGCAGAAAAGGAGTCACGGAGAAGCGGACCGACTCGCGCTGTGGCTGGAAGGTAAGGCAAGGACACCCCCTTCCGAGGCAGTCGTAGGTGCATTCTGCGTATACGTACGCTTGGCGAAGTCAAAAGCTCTTTTTTCAGACGAGCGGAAAGGAGCCCGCCTCTCGGGAAAGTGCAGCCGGCGTCAGTCGCCCGAACTCGGTGACCGAGCAAGGCGAAGTCGCTGCCGGAGGCTGGAAGCGGCAGCCGGGGAGAAGCGCGTGTTCGCCACGGAGAGGCGGATCGACTCGAGCTGTGGTTTGAAGCTAAGGCACGAACAACCCCTTCCGTGGCAGGCGTGGTGCATTCTGCGGATACGTACGCTTGGCGAAGACAAAGGCTCTCCTTTCCGTCGAGCGGAAAGGAGCTCGCCTCTCAGGGAAATGCAGCCTCCGCCAGTCGCCCAAACTTGGTGACGGAGCTGGGCGAGAAAGCGGCCGGAGGCTGGAAGCGGCAGCCGGGGAGAAGCGCGGTTTCGCGGGCAGCGAGTGCAACCGCTGCGCAGCGCTTCCGCGCGAATGCCGTTTCCGAGCCGTGAGAGCGACGTCGTGAAGTTCAGAATCCGAAAAGGGGCGAATTCCGCTTGCCGCGGTCCCTGCGACGGTGCGCTTTTTCTCGGCAGAGCAGCAAGGATCCCTCTCGCCATTTTCGAACGGGCTCCCCTAAGAGCACAACGTCTGCCGCTCGGCTAACGTCCAGCTGCCTCTTTAGGCAGGATTCTCCGTGGCACGCCGTTGGTCACTCGGAGTGGAGCAGAAAAGGAGTCACGGAGAAGCGGACCGACTCGCGCTGTGGCTGGAAGGTAAGGCAAGGACACCCCCTTCCGAGGCAGACGTAGGTGCATTCTGCGTATACGTACGCTTGGCGAAGTCAAAAGCTCTTTTTTCCGACGAGCGGAAAGGAGCCCGCCTCTCGGGAAAGTGCAGCCGGCGTCAGTCGCCCGAACTCGGTGACCGAGCAAGGCGAAGTCGCTGCCGGAGGCTGGAAGCAGCAGCCGGGGAGAAGCGCGTGTTCGCCACGGAGAGGCGGACCGACTCGAGCTGTGGTTTGAAGCTAAGGCACGAACAACCCCTTCCGTGGCAGGCGTAGTGCATTCTACGTATACGTACCCTTGGCGAAGTCAAAGGCGCTTTTATCCGAGAGAGGAAAGGAGCTCGCCTCTCGGGGAAATGCCCCCGGCGTCAGTCGCCCGAACTCGGTGACCGAGCAGGGCGAGAACGCGGCCGGAGGCTAGAAGCGGCAGCCGGGGAGAAGCGCGGTTTCGCGGGCAGCGAGTGCAACCGCTGTGGAGCACTTCCGCGCGAAAGCCGTTTGCGAGCCGTGAGAGCGACGTCGTGAAGTTCAGAATCCAAAAAGGGGCGAATTCCGCTTGCCGCGGGTCCCTGCGACGGTGCGCTTTTTCTCGGCAGAGCAGCAAGGATCCCTCTCGCCATTTTCGAACTGGCTCCCCTAAGAGCACAACGTCTGCCGCTCGGCTAACGTCCAGCTGCCTCTTTAGGCAGGATTCTCCGTGGCACCCCGTTGGTCACTCGGAGTGGAGCAGAAAAGGAGTCACGGAGAAGCGGACCGACTCGCGCTGTGGCTGGAAGGTAAGGCAAGGACACCCCCTTCCGAGGCAGACGTAGGTGCATTCTGCGTATACGTACGCTTGGCGAAGTCAAAAGCTCTTTTTTCCGACGAGCGGAAAGGAGCCCGCCTCTCGGGAAAGTGCAGCCGGCGTCAGTCGCCCGAACTCGGTGACCGAGCAAGGCGAAGTCGCTGCCGGAGGCTGGAAGCGGCAGCCGGGGAGAAGCGCGTGTTCGCCACGGAGAGGCGGACCGACTCGAGCTGTGGTTTGAAGCTAAGGCACGAACAACCCCTTCCGTGGCAGGCGTGGTGCATTCTGCGGATACGTACGCTTGGCGAAGACAAAGGCTCTCCTTTCCGTCGAGCGGAAAGGAGCTCGCCTCTCAGGGAAATGCAGCCTCCGCCAGTCGCCCGAACTTGGTGACGGAGCTGGGCGAGAAAGCGGCCGGAGGCTGGAAGCGGCAGCCGGGGAGAAGCGCGGTTTCGCGGGCAGCGAGTGCAACCGCTGCGCAGCGCTTCCGCTGCGAATGCCGTTTCCGAGCCGTGAGAGCGACGTCGTGAAGTTCCGAATCCGAAAAGGGGCGAATTCCGCTTGCCGCGGTCCCTGCGACGGTGCGCTTTTTCTCGGCAGAGCAGCAAGGATCCCTCTCGCCATTTTCGAACGGGCTCCCCTAAGAGCACAACGTCTGCCGCTCGGCTAACGTCCAGCTGCCTCTTTAGGCAGGATTCTCCGTGGCACGCCGTTCGTCACTCGGAGTGGAGCAGAAAAGGAGTCACGGAGAAGCGGACCGACTCGCGCTGTGGCTGGAAGGTAAGGCAAGGACACCCCCTTCCGAGGCAGACGTAGGTGCATTCTGCGTATACGTACGCTTGGCGAAGTCAAAAGCTCTTTTTTCCGACGAGCGGAAAGGAGCCCGCCTCTCGGGAAAGTGCAGCCGGCGTCAGTCGCCCGAACTCGGTGACCGAGCAAGGCGAAGTCGCTGCCGGAGGCTGGAAGCGGCACCCTGGGAGAAGCGCGTGTTCGCCACGGAGAGGCGGACCGACTCGAGCTGTGGTTGGAAGCTAAGGCACGAACACCCCGTTCCGAGGCAGGCGTAGTGCATTTTGCGTATACGTACGCTTGGCGAAGTCAAAGGCGCTTTTATCCGAGAGAGGAAAGGAGCTCGCCTCTCGGGGAAATGCCCCCGGCGTCAGTCGCCTGAACTCGGTGGACCGAGCAGGGCGAGAACGCGGCCGGAGGCTAGAAGCGGCAGCCGGGGAGAAGCGCGGTTTCGCGGGCAGCGAGTGCAACCGCTGTGGAGCGCTTCCGCGCGAAAGCCGTTTGCGAGCCGTGAGAGCGACGTCGTGAAGTTCCGAATCCGAAAAGGGGCGAATTCCGCTTGCCGCGGTCCCTGCGACGGTGCGCTTTTTCTCGGCAGAGCAGCAAGGATCCCTCTCGCCATTTTCGAACGGGCTCCCCTAAGAGCACAACGTCTGCCGCTCGGCTAACGTCCAGCTGCCTCTTTAGGCAGGATTCTCCGTGGCACCCCGTTGGTCACTCGGAGTGGAGCAGAAAAGGAGTCACGGAGAAGCGGACCGACTCGCGCTGTGGCTGGAAGGTAAGGCAAGGACACCCCCTTCCGAGGCAGTCGTAGGTGCATTCTGCGTATAGGTACGCTTGGCGAAGTCAAAAGCTCTTTTTTCAGACGAGCGGAAAGGAGCCCGCCTCTCGGGAAAGTGCAGCCGGCGTCAGTCGCCCGAACTCGGTGACCCGAGCAAGGCGAAGTCGCTGCCGGAGGCTGGAAGCGGCAGCCGGGGAGAAGCGCGTGTTCGCCACGGAGAGGCGGACCGACTCGAGCTGTGGTTTGAAGCTAAGGCACGAACAACCCCTTCCGTGGCAGGCGTAGTGCATTCTGCGGATACGTACGCTTGGCGAAGAGAAAGGCTCTCCTTTCCATCGAGCGGAAAGGAGCTCGCCTCTCAGGGAAATGCAGCCTCCGCCAGTCGCCCGAACTTGGTGACGGAGCTGGGCGAGAAAGCGGCCGGAGGCTGGAAGCGGCAGCCGGGGGAGAAGCGCGGTTTCGCGGGCAGCGAGTGCAACCGCTGTGGAGCGCTTCCGCGCGAAAGCCGTTTGCGAGCCGTGAGAGCGACGTCATGAAGTTCCGAATCCGAAAAGGGGCGAATTCCGCTTGCCGCGGTCCCTGCGACGGTGCGCTTTTTCTCGGCAGAGCAGCAAGGATCCCTCTCGCCATTTTCGAACGGGCTCCCCTAAGAGCACAACGTCTGCCGCTCGGCTAACGTCCAGCTGCCTCTTTAGGCAGGATTCTCCGTGGCACGCCGTTCGTCACTCGGAGTGGAGCAGAAAAGGAGTCACGGAGAAGCGGACCGACTCGCGCTGTGGCTGGAAGGTAAGGCAAGGACACCCCCTTCCGAGGCAGTCGTAGGTGCATTCTGCATGGCGAAGTCAAAAGCTCTTTTTTCCGACGAGCGGAAAGGAGCCCGCCTCTCGGGAAAGTGCAGCCGGCGTCAGTCGCCCGAACTCGGTGACCGAGCAAGGCGAAGTCGCTGCCGGAGGCTGGAAGCGGCACCCTGGGAGAAGCGCGTGTTCGCCACGGAGAGGCGGACCGACTCGAGCTGTGGTTTGAAGCTAAGGCACGAACACCCCGTTCCGAGGCAGGCGTAGTGCATTTTGCGTATACGTACGCTTGGCGAAGTCAAAGGCGCTTTTATCCGAGAGAGGAAAGGAGCTCGCCTCTCGGGGAAATGCCCCCGGCGTCAGTCGCCCGAACTCGGTGACCGAGCAGGGCGAGAACGCGGCCGGAGGCTAGAAGCGCAGCCGGGGAGAAGCGCGGTTTCGCGGGCAGCGAGTGCAACCGCTTTGGAGCGCTTCCGCGCGAAAGCCGTTTGCGAGCCGTGAGAGCGACGTCGTGAAGTTCAGAATCCGAAAAGGGGCGAATTCCGCTTGCCGCGGTCCCTGCGACGGTGCGCTTTTTCTCGGCAGAGCAGCAAGGATCCCTCTCGCCATTTTCGAACGGGCTCCCCTAAGAGCACAACGTCTGCCGCTCGGCTAACGTCCAGCTGCCTCTTTAGGCAGGATTCTCCGTGGCACCCCGTTGGTCACTCGGAGTGGAGCAGAAAAGGAGTCACGGAGAAGCGGACCGACTCGCGCTGTGGCTGGAAGGTAAGGCAAGGACACCCCCTTCCGAGGCAGTCGTAGGTGCATTCTGCATATACGTACGCTTGGCGAAGTCAAAAGCTCTTTTTTCAGACGAGCGGAAAGGAGCCCGCCTCTCGGGAAAGTGCAGCCGGCGTCAGTCGCCCGAACTCGGTGACCGAGCAAGGCGAAGTCGCTGCCGGAGGCTGGAAGCGGCAGCCGGGGAGAAGCGCGTGTTCGCCACGGAGAGGCGGACCGACTCGAGCTGTGGTTTGAAGCTAAGGCACGAACAACCCCTTCCGTGGCAGGCGTGGTGCATTCTGCGGATACGTACGCTTGGCGAAGACAAAGGCTCTCCTTTCCGTCGAGCGGAAAGGAGCTCGCCTCTCAGGGAAATGCAGCCTCCGCCAGTCGCCCGAACTTGGTGACGGAGCTGGGCGAGAAAGCGGCCGGAGGCTGGAAGCGGCAGCCGGGGAGAAGCGCGGTTTCGCGGGCAGCGAGTGCAACCGCTGCGCAGCGCTTCCGCGCGAATGCCGTTTCCGAGCCGTGAGAGCGACGTCGTGAAGTTCCGAATCCGAAAAGGGGCGAATTCCGCTTGCCGCGGTCCCTGCGACGGTGCGCTTTTTCTCGGCAGAGCAGCAAGGATCCCTCTCGCCATTTTCGAACGGGCTCCCCTAAGAGCACAACGTCTGCCGCTCGGCTAACGTCCAGCTGCCTCTTTAGGCAGGATTCTCCGTGGCACGCCGTTCGTCACTCGGAGTGGAGCAGAAAAGGAGTCACGGAGAAGCGGGACCGACTCGCGCTGTGGCTGGAAGGTAAGGCAAGGACACCCCCTTCCGAGGCAGACGTAGGTGCATTCTGCGTATACGTACGCTTGGCGAAGTCAAAAGCTCTTTTTTTCCGACGAGCGGAAAGGAGCCCGCCTCTCGGGAAAGTGCAGCCGGCGGTCAGTCGCCTGAACTCGGTGACCGAGCAAGGCGAAGTCGCTGCCGGAGGCTGGAAGCGGCACCCTGGGGAGAAGCGCGTGTTCGCCACGGAGAGGCGGACCGACTCGAGCTGTGGTTGGAAGCTAAGGCACGAACACCCCGTTCCGAGGCAGGCCTAGTGCATTTTGCGTATACGTACGCTTGGCGAAGTCAAAGGCGCTTTTATCCGAGAGAGGAAAGGAGCTCGCCTCTCGGGGAAATGCCCCCGGCGTCAGTCGCCCGAACTCGGTGACCGAGCAGGGCGAGAACGCGGCCGGAGGCTAGAAGCAGCAGCCGGGGAGAAGCGCGGTTTCGCGGGCAGCGAGTGCAACCGCTGCGCAGCGCTTCCGCGCGAATGCCGTTTCCGAGCCGTGAGAGAGCGACGTCGTGAAGTTCCGAATCCGAAAAGGGGCGAATTCCGCTTGCCGCGGTCCCTGCGACGGTGCGCTTTTTCTCGGCAGAGCAGCAAGGATCCCTCTCGCCATTTTCGAACGGGCTCCCCTAAGAGCACAACGTCTTGCGCTCGGCTAACGTCCAGCTGCCTCTTTAGGCAGGATTCTCCGTGCCACTCCGTTCGTCACTCGGAGTGGAGCAGAAAAGGAGTCACGGAGAAGCGGACCGACTCGCGCTGTGGCTGGAAGGTAAGGCAAGGACACCCCCTTCCGAGGCAGTCGTAGGTGCATTCTGCGTATACGTACGCTTGGCGAAGTCAAAAGCTCTTTTTTTCGACGAGCGGAAAGGAGCCCGCCTCTCGGGAAAGTGCAGCCGGCGTCAGTCGCCCGAACTCGGTGACCGAGCAAGGCGAAGTCGCTGCCGGAGGCTGGAAGCGGCAGCCGGGGAGAAGCGCGTGTTCGCCACGGAGAGGCGGACCGACTCGAGCTGTGGATTGAAGCTAAGGCACGAACAACCCCTTCCGTGGCAGGCGTAGTGCATTCTGCGGATACGTACGCTTGGCAAAGACAAAGGCTCTCCTTTCCGTCGAGCGGAAAGGAGCTCGCCCTCTCAGGGAAATGCAGCCTCCGCCAGTCGCCCCGAACTTGGTGACGGAGCTGGGCGAGAAAGCGGCCGGAGGCTGGAAGCGGCAGCCGGGGAGAAGCGCGGTTTCGCGGGGCAGCGAGTGCAACCGCTGCGCAGCGCTTCCGCGCGAATGCCGTTTCCGAGCCGGTGAGAGCGACGTCGTGAAGTTCCGAATCCGAAAAGGGGGCGAATTCCGCTTGCCGCGGTCCCTGCGACGGTGCGCTTTTTCTCGGCAGAGCAGCAAGGATCCCTCTCGCCATTTTCGAACGGGCTCCCCTAAGAGCACAACGTCTGCCGCTCGGCTAACGTCCAGCTGCCTCTTTAGGCAGGATTCTCCGTGGCACGCCGTTCGTCACTCGGAGTGGAGCAGAAAAGGAGTCACGGAAGAAGCGGACCGACTCGCGCTGTGGCTGGAAGGTAAGGCAAGGACACCCCCTTCCGAGGCAGTCGTAGGTGCATTCTGCGTATACGTACGCTTGGCGAAGTCAAAAGCTCTTTTTTCCGACGAGCGGAAAGGAGCCCGCCTCTCGGGAAAGTGCAGCCGGCGTCAGTCGCCCGAACTCGGTGACCGAGCAAGGCGAAAGTCGCTGCCGGAGGCTGGAAGCGGCAGCCGGGGAGAGAAGCGCGTGTTTCGCCACGGAGAGGCGGACCGACTCGAGCTGTGGTTGGAAGCTAAGGCACGAACAACCCCTTCCGTGGCAGGCGTAGGTGCATTCTGCGGATACGTACGCTTGGCGAAGTCAAAGGCGCTTTTATCCGAGAGAGGAAAGGAGCTCGCCTCTCGGGGAAATGCCCCCGGCGTCAGTCGCCCGAACTCGGTGACCGAGCAGGGCGAGAACGCGGCCGGAGGCTAGAAGCGGCAGCCGGGGAGAAGCGCGGTTTCGCGGGCAGCGAGTGCAACCGCTGTGGAGCGCTTCCGCGCGAAAGCCGTTTGCGAGCCGTGAGAGCGACGTCGTGAAGTTCAGAATCCGAAAAGGGGCGAATTCCGCTTGCCGCGGTCCCTGCGACGGTGCGCTTTTTCTCGGCAGAGCAGCAAGGATCCCTCTCGCCATTTTCGAACGGGCTCCCCTAAGAGCACAGCGTCTGCCGCTCGGCGAAGGTCCAGCTGCCTCTTTAGGCAGGATTCTCCGTGGCACGCCGTTCGTCACTCGGAGTGGAGCAGAAAAGGAGTCACGGAGAAGCGGACCGACTCGCGCTGTGGCTGGAAGGTAAGGCAAGGACACCCCCTTCCGAGGCAGACGTAGATGCATTCTGCGTATACGTACGCTTGGCGAAGTCAAAAGCTCTTTTTTCAGACGAGCGGAAAGGAGCCCCCCTCTCGGGAAAGTGCAGCCGGCGTCAGTCGCCCGAACTCGGTGACCGAGCAAGGCGAAGTCGCTGCCGGAGGCTGGAAGCAGCAGCCGGGGAGAAGCACGTGTTCGCCACGGAGAGGCGGACCGACTCGAGCTGTGGTTGGAAGCTAAGGCACGAACACCCCGTTCCGAGGCAGGCGTAGTGCATTTTGCGTATACGTACGCTTGGCGAAGTCAAAGGCGCTTTTATCCGAGAGAGGAAAGGAGCTCGCCTCTCGGGGAAATGCCCCCGGCGTCAGTCGCCCGAACTCGGTGACCGAGCAGGGCGAGAAAGCGGCCGGAGGCTGGAAGCGGCAGCCGGGGAGAAGCGCGGTTTCGCGGGCAGCGAGTGCAACCGCTGCGCAGCGCTTCCGCGCGAATGCCGTTTCCGAGCCGTGAGAGCGACGTCGTGAAGTTCAGAATCCGAAAAGGGGCGAATTCCGCTTGCCGCGGTCCCTGCGACGGTGCGCTTTTTCTCGGCAGAGCAGCAAGGATCCCTCTCGCCATTTTCGAACGGGCTCCCCTAAGAGCACAACGTCTGCCGCTCGGCTAACGTCCAGCTGCCTCTTTAGGCAGGATTCTCCGTGGCACGCCGTTCGTCACTCGGAGTGGAGCAGAAAAGGAGTCACGGAGAAGCGGACCGACTCGCGCTGTGGCTGGAAGGTAAGGCAAGGACACCCCCTTCCGAGGCAGACGTAGGTGCATTCTGCGTATACGTACGCTTGGCGAAGTCAAAAGCTCTTTTTTCCGACGAGCGGAAAGGAGCCCGCCTCTCGGGAAAGTGCAGCCGGCGTCAGTCGCCCGAACTCGGTGACCGAGCAAGGCGAAGTCGCTGCCGGAGGCTGGAAGCGGCAGCCGGGGAGAAGCGCGTGTTCGCCACGGAGAGGCGGACCGACTCGAGCTGTGGTTTGAAGCTAAGGCACGAACAACCCCTTCCGTGGCAGGCGTAGTGCATTCTGCGGATACGTACGCTTGGCGAAGACAAAGGCTCTCCTTTCCGTCGAGCGGAAAGGAGCTCGCCTCTCAGGGAAATGCAGCCTCCGCCAGTCGCCCGAACTTGGTGACGGAGCTGGGCGAGAAAGCGGCCGGAGGCTGGAAGCGGCAGCCGGGGAGAAGCGCGGTTTCGCGGGCAGCGAGTGCAACCGCTGTGGAGCGCTTCCGCGCGAAAGCCGTTTGCGAGCCGTGAGAGCGACGTCGTGAAGTTCAGAATCCGAAAAGGGGCGAATTCCGCTTGCCGCGGTCCCTGCGACGGTGCGCTTTTTCTCGGCAGAGCAGCAAGGATCCCTCTCGCCATTTTCGAACGGGCTCCCCTAAGAGCACAACGTCTGCCGCTCGGCTAACGTCCAGCTGCCTCTTTAGGCAGGATTCTCCGTGGCACGCCGTTCGTCACTCGGAGTGGAGCAGAAAAGGAGTCACGGAGAAGCGGACCGACTCGCGCTGTGGCTGGAAGGTAAGGCAAGGACACCCCCTTCCGAGGCAGTCGTAGGTGCATTCTGCGTATACGTACGCTTGGCGAAGTCAAAAGCTCTTTTTTCCGACGAGCGGAAAGGAGCCCGCCTCTCGGGAAAGTGCAGCCGGCGTCAGTCGCCCGAACTCGGTGACCGAGCAAGGCGAAGTCGCTGCCGGAGGCTGGAAGCGGCAGCCGGGGAGAAGCGCGTGTTCGCCACGGAGAGGCGGACCGACTCGAGCTGTGGTTGGAAGCTAAGGCACGAACAACCCCGTTCCGAGGCAGGCGTAGTGCATTCTGCGTATACGTACGCTTGGCGAAGTCAAAGGCGCTTTTATCCGAGAGAGGAAAGGAGCTCGCCTCTCGGGGAAATGCCCCCGGCGTCAGTCGCCCGAACTCGGTGACCGAGCAGGGCGAGAACGCGGCCGGAGGCTAGAAGCGGCAGCCGGGGAGAAGCGCGGTTTCGCGGGCAGCGAGTGCAACCGCTGTGGAGCGCTTCCACGCGAAAGCCGTTTGCGAGCCGTGAGAGCGACGTCGTGAAGTTCAGAATCCGAAAAGGGGCGAATTCCGCTTGCCGCGGTCCCTGCGACGGTGCGCTTTTTCTCGGCAGAGCAGCAAGGATCCCTCTCGCCATTTTCGAACGGGCTCCCCTAAGAGCACAGCGTCTGCCGCTCGGCGAAGGTCCAGCTGCCTCTTTAGGCAGGATTCTCCGTGGCACGCCGTTCGTCACTCGGAGTGGAGCAGAAAAGGAGTCACGGAGAAGCGGACCGACTCGCGCTGTGGCTGGAAGGTAAGGCAAGGACACCCCCTTCCGAGGCAGTCGTAGGTGCATTCTGCGTATACGTACGCTTGGCGAAGTCAAAAGCTCTTTTTTCAGACGAGCGGAAAGGAGCCCCCCTCTCGGGAAAGTGCAGCCGGCGTCAGTCGCCCGAACTCGGTGACCGAGCAAGGCGAAGTCGCTGCCGGAGGCTGGAAGCAGCAGCCGGGGAGAAGCGCGTGTTCGCCACGGAGAGGCGGACCGACTCGAGCTGTGGTTGGAAGCTAAGGCACGAACACCCCGTTCCGAGGCAGGCGTAGTGCATTTTGCGTATACGTACGCTTGGCGAAGTCAAAGGCGCTTTTATCCGAGAGAGGAAAGGAGCTCGCCTCTCGGGGAAATGCCCCCGGCGTCAGTCGCCCGAACTCGGTGACCGAGCAGGGCGAGAAAGCGGCCGGAGGCTGGAAGCGGCAGCCGGGGAGAAGCGCGGTTTCGCGGGCAGCGAGTGCAACCGCTGCGCAGCGCTTCCGCGCGAAAGCCGTTTGCGAGCCGTGAGAGCGACGTCGTGAAGTTCCGAATCCGAAAAGGGGCGAATTCCGCTTGCCGCGGGTCCCTGCGACGGTGCGCTTTTTCTCGGCAGAGCAGCAAGGATCCCTCTCGCCATTTTCGAACGGGCTCCCCTAAGAGCACAACGTCTGCCGCTCGGCTAACGTCCAGCTGCCTCTTTAGGCAGGATTCTCCGTGGCACGCCGTTCGTCACTCGGAGTGGAGCAGAAAAGGAGTCACGGAGAAGCGGACCGACTCGCGCTGTGGCTGGAAGGTAAGGCAAGGACACCCCCTTCCGAGGCAGACGTAGGTGCATTCTGCGTATACGTACGCTTGGCGAAGTCAAAAGCTCTTTTTTCCGACGAGCGGAAAGGAGCCCGCCTCTCGGGAAAGTGCAGCCGGCGTCAGTTGCCCGAACTCGGTGACCGAGCAAGGCGAAGTCGCTGCCGGAGGCTGGAAGCGGCAGCCGGGGAGAAGCGCGTGTTCGCCACGGAGAGGCGGACCGACTCGAGCTGTGGTTTGAAGCTAAGGCACGAACAACCCCTTCCGTGGCAGGCGTAGTGCATTCTGCGGATACGTACGCTTGGCGAAGACAAAGGCTCTCCTTTCCGTCGAGCGGAAAGGAGCTCGCCTCTCAGGGAAATGCAGCCTCCGCCAGTCGCCCGAACTTGGTGACGGAGCTGGGCGAGAAAGCGGCCGGAGGCTGGAAGCGGCAGCCGGGGAGAAGCGCGGTTTCGCGGGCAGCGAGTGCAACCGCTGCGCAGCGCTTCCGCGCGAATGCCGTTTCCGAGCCGTGAGAGCGACGTCGTGAAGTTCCGAATCCGAAAAGGGGCGAATTCCGCTTGCCGCGGTCCCTGCGACGGTGCGCTTTTTCTCGGCAGAGCAGCAAGGATCCCTCTCGCCATTTTCGAACGGGCTCCCCTAAGAGCACAACGTCTGCCGCTCGGCGAACGTCCAGCTGCCTCTTTAGGCAGGATTCTCCGTGGCACGCCGTTCGTCACTCGGAGTGGAGCAGAAAAGGAGTCACGGAGAAGCGGACCGACTCGCGCTGTGGCTGGAAGGTAAGGCAAGGACACCCCCTTCCGAGGCAGACGTAGGTGCATTCTGCGTATACGTACGCTTGGCGAAGTCAAAAGCTCTTTTTTCCGACGAGCGGAAAGGAGCCCGCCTCTCGGGAAAGTGCAGCCGGCGTCAGTCGCCCGAACTCGGTGACCGAGCAAGGCGAAGTCGCTGCCGGAGGCTGGAAGCGGCAGCCGGGGAGAAGCGCGTGTTCGCCACGGAGAGGCGGACCGACTCGAGCTGTGGTTGGAAGCTAAGGCACGAACACCCCGTTCCGAGGCAGGCGTAGTGCATTCTGCGTATACGTACGCTTGGCGAAGTCAAAGGCGCTTTTATCCGAGAGAGGAAAGGAGCTCGCCTCTCGGGGAAATGCCCCCGGCGTCAGTCGCCTGAACTCGGTGACCGAGCAGGGCGAGAACGCGGCCGGAGGCTAGAAGCGGCAGCCGGGGAGAAGCGCGGTTTCGCGGGCAGCGAGTGCAACCGCTGCGCAGCGCTTCCGCGCGAATGCCGTTTCCGAGCCGTGAGAGCGACGTCGTGAAGTTCCGAATCCGAAAAGGGGCGAATTCCGCTTGCCGCGGTCCCTGCGACGGTGCGCTTTTTCTCGGCAGAGCAGCAAGGATCCCTCTCGCCATTTTCGAACGGGCTCCCCTAAGAGCACAACGTCTGCCGCTCGGCTAACGTCCAGCTGCCTCTTTAGGCAGGATTCTCCGTGGCACCCCGTTGGTCACTCGGAGTGGAGCAGAAAAGGAGTCACGGAGAAGCGGACCGACTCGCGCTGTGGCTGGAAGGTAAGGCAAGGACATCCCCTTCCGAGGCAGTCGTAGGTGCATTCTGCATGGCGAAGTCAAAAGCTCTTTTTTCCGACGAGCGGAAAGGAGCCCGCCTCTCGGGAAAGTGCAGCCGGCGTCAGTTGCCCGAACTCGGTGACCGAGCAAGGCGAAATCGCTGCCGGAGGCTGGAAGCGGCTCCCTGGGAGAAGCGCGTGTTCGCCACGGAGAGGCGGACCGACTCGAGTTGTGGTAGGAAGGTAAGGCACGAACAACCCCTTCCGTGGCAGGCGTAGTGCATTCTGCGGATACGTACGCTTGGCGAAGTCAAAGGCTCTCCTTTCCGTCGAGCGGAAAGGAGCTCACCTCTCAGGGAAATGCAGCCTCCGCCAGTCGCCCGAACTTGGTGACGGAGCTGGGCGAGAAAGCGGCCGGAGGCTGGAAGCGGCAGCCGGGGAGAAGCGCGGTTTCGCGGGCAGCGAGTGCAACCGCTGTGGAGCACTTCCGCGCGAAAGCCGTTTCCGAGCCGTGAGAGCGACGTCGTGAAGTTCCGAATCCGAAAAGGGGCGAATTCCGCTTGCCGCGGTCCCTGCGACGGTGCGCTTTTTCTCGGCAGAGCAGCAAGGATCCCTCTCGCCATTTTCGAACGGGCTCCCCTAAGAGCACAACGTCTGCCGCTCGGCTAACGTCCAGCTGCCTCTTTAGGCAGAATTCTCCGTGGCACGCCGTTGGTCACTCGGAGTGGAGCAGAAAAGGAGTCACGGAGAAGCGGACCGACTCGCGCTGTGGCTGGAAGGTAAGGCAAGGACACCCCCTTCCGAGGCAGACGTAGGTGCATTCTGCGTATACGTACGCTTGGCGAAGTCAAAAGCTCTTTTTTCCGACGAGCGGAAAGGAGCCCGCCTCTCGGGAAAGTGCAGCCGGCGTCAGTCGCCCGAACTCGGTGACCGAGCAAGGCGAAGTCGCTGCCGGAGGCTGGAAGCGGCAGCCGGGGAGAAGCGCGTGTTCGCCACGGAGAGGCGGACCGACTCGAGCTGTGGTTGGAAGCTAAGGCACGAACACCCCGTTCCGAGGCAGGCGTAGTGCATTTTGCGTATACGTACGCTTGGCGAAGTCAAAGGCGCTTTTATCCGAGAGAGGAAAGGAGCTCGCCTCTCGGGGAAATGCCCCCGGCGTCAGTCGCCCGAACTCGGTGACCGAGCAGGGCGAGAACGCGGCCGGAGGCTAGAAGCGGCAGGCGGGGAGAAGCGCGGTTTCGCGGGCAGCGAGTGCAACCGCTGCGCAGCGCTTCCGCGCGAAAGCCGTTTCCGAGCCGTGAGAGCGACGTCGTGAAGTTCAGAATCCGAAAAGGGGCGAATTCCGCTTGCCGCGGTCCCTGCGACGGTGCGCTTTTTCTAGGCAGAGCAGCAAGGATCCCTCTCGCCATTTTCGAACGGGCTCCCCTAAGAGCACAACGTCTGCCGCTCGGCTAACGTCCAGCTGCCTCTTTAGGCAGGATTCTCCGTGGCACGCCGTTCGTCACTCGGAGTGGAGCAGAAAAGGAGTCACGGAGAAGCGGACCGACTCGCGCTGTGGCTGGAAGGTAAGGCAAGGACACCCCCTTCCGAGGCAGACGTAGGTGCATTCTGCGTATACGTACGCTTGGCGAAGTCAAAAGCTCTTTTTTCCGACGAGCGGAAAGGAGCCCGCCTCTCGGGAAAGTGCAGCCGGCGTCAGTCGCCCGAACTCGGTGACCGAGCAAGGCGAAATCGCTGCCGGAGGCTGGAAGCGGCTCCCTGGGAGAAGCGCGTGTTCGACACGGAGAGGCGGACCGACTCGAGCTGTGGTTGGAAGGTAAGGCAAGGACACCCCCTTCCGAGGCAGTCGTAGGTGCATTCTGCGTATAGGTACGCTTGGCGAAGTCAAAAGCTCTTTTTTCAGACGAGCGGAAAGGAGCCCGCCTCTCGGGAAAGTGCAGCCGGCGTCAGTCGCCCGAACTCGGTGACCAAGCAAGGCGAAGTCGCTGCCGGAGGCTGGAAGCGGCACCCTGGGAGAAGCGCGTGTTCGCCACGGAGAGGCGGACCGACTCGAGCTGTGGTTTGAAGCTAAGGCACGAACACCCTGTTCCGAGGCAGGCGTAGTGCATTTTGCGTATACGTACGCTTGGCGAAGTCAAAGGCGCTTTTATCCGAGAGAGGAAAGGAGCTCGCCTCTCGGGGAAATGCCCCCGGCGTCAGTCGCCCGAACTCGGTGACCGAGCAGGGCGAGAACGCGGCCGGAGGCTAGAAGCGGCAGCCGGGGAGAAGCGCGGTTTCGCGGGCAGCGAGTGCAACCGCTGCGCAGCGCTTCCGCGCGAATGCCGTTTCCGAGCCGTGAGAGCGACGTCGTGAAGTTCCGAATCCGAAAAGGGGCGAATTCCGCTTGCCGCGGTCCCTGCGACGGTGCGCTTTTTCTCGGCAGAGCAGCAAGGATCCCTCTCGCCATTTTCGAACGGGCTCCCCTAAGAGCACAACGTCTGCCGCTCGGCTAACGTCCAGCTGCCTCTTTAGGCAGGATTCTCCGTGGCACGCCGTTCGTCACTCGGAGTGGAGCAGAAAAGGAGTCACGGAGAAGCGGACCGACTCGCGCTGTGGCTGGAAGGTAAGGCAAGGACACCCCCTTCCGAGGCAGTCGTAGGTGCATTCTGCGTATAGGTACGCTTGGCGAAGTCAAAAGCTCTTTTTTCAGACGAGCGGAAAGGAGCCCGCCTCTCGGGAAAGTGCAGCCGGCGTCAGTCGCCCGAACTCGGTGACCGAGCAAGGCGAAGTCGCTGCCGGAGGCTGGAAGCGGCAGCCGGGGAGAAGCGCGTGTTCGCCACGGAGAGGCGGACCGACTCGAGCTGTGGTTTGAAGCTAAGGCACGAACAACCCCTTCCGTGGCAGGCGTAGTGCATTCTGCGGATACGTACGCTTGGCGAAGACAAAGGCTCTCCTTTCCGTCGAGCGGAAAGGAGCTCGCCTCTCAGGGAAATGCAGCCTCCGCCAGTCGCCCGAACTTGGTGACGGAGCTGGGCGAGAAAGCGGCCGGAGGCTGGAAGCGGCAGCCGGGGAGAAGCGCGGTTTCGCGGGCAGCGAGTGCAACCGCTGCGCAGCGCTTCCGCGCGAATGCCGTTTCCGAGCCGTGAGAGCGACGTCGTGAAGTTCAGAATCCGAAAAGGGGCGAATTCCGCTTGCCGCGGTCCCTGCGACGGTGCGCTTTTTCTCGGCAGAGCAGCAAGGATCCCTCTCGCCATTTTCGAACGGGCTCCCCTAAGAGCACAACGTCTGCCGCTCGGCTAACGTCCAGCTGCCTCTTTAGGCAGGATTCTCCGTGGCACGCCGTTCGTCACTCGGAGTGGAGCAGAAAAGGAGTCACGGAGAAGCGGACCGACTCGCGCTGTGGCTGGAAGGTAAGGCAAGGACACCCCCTTCCGAGGCAGACGTAGGTGCATTCTGCGTATACGTACGCTTGGCGAAGTCAAAAGCTCTTTTTTCCGACGAGCGGAAAGGAGCCCGCCTCTCGGGAAAGTGCAGCCGGCGTCAGTCGCCCGAACTCGGTGACCGAGCAAGGCGAAGTCGCTGCCGGAGGCTGGAAGTGGCAGCCGGGGAGAAGCGCGTGTTCGCCACGGAGAGGCGGACCGACTCGAGCTGTGGTTTGAAGCTAAGGCACGAACACCCCGTTCCGAGGCAGGCCTAGTGCATTTTGCGTATACGTACGCTTGGCGAAGTCAAAGGCGCTTTTATCCGAGAGAGGAAAGGAGCTCGCCTCTCGGGGAAATGCCCCCGGCGTCAGTCGCCCGAACTCGGTGACCGAGCAGGGCGAGAACGCGGCCGGAGGCTGGAAGCGGCAGCCGGGGAGAAGCGCGGTTTCGCGGGCAGCGAGTGCAACCGCTGTGGAGCGCTTCCGCGCGAAAGCCGTTTGCGAGCCGTGAGAGCGACGTCGTGAAGTTCAGAATCCGAAAAGGGGCGAATTCCGCTTGCCGCGGTCCCTGCGACGGTGCGCTTTTTCTCGGCAGAGCAGCAAGGATCCCTCTCGCCATTTTCGAACGGGCTCCCCTAAGAGCACAACGTCTGCCGCTGGGCTAACGTCCAGCTGCCTCTTTAGGCAGGATTCTCCGTGGCACGCCGTTCGTCACTCGGAGTGGAGCAGAAAAGGAGTCACGGAGAAGCGGACCGACTCGCGCTGTGGCTGGAAGGTAAGGCAAGGACACCCCCTTCCGAGGCAGTCGTAGGTGCATTCTGCGTATAGGTACGCTTGGCGAAGTCAAAAGCTCTTTTTTCAGACGAGCGGAAAGGAGCCCGCCTCTCGGGAAAGTGCAGCCGGCGTCAGTCGCCTGAACTCGGTGACCGAGCAAGGCGAAGTCGCTGCCGGAGGCTGGAAGCGGCAGCCGGGGAGAAGCGCGTGTTCGCCACGGAGAGGCGGACCGACTCGAGCTGTGGTTTGAAGCTAAGGCACGAACAACCCCTTCCGTGGCAGGCGTAGTGCATTCTGCGGATACGTACGCTTGGCGAAGACAAAGGCTCTCCTTTCCGTCGAGCGGAAAGGAGCTCGCCTCTCAGGGAAATGCAGCCTCCGCCAGTCGCCCGAACTTGGTGACGGAGCTGGGCGAGAAAGCGGCCGGAGGCTGGAAGCGGCAGCCGGGGAGAAGCGCGGTTTCGCGGGCAGCGAGTGCAACCGCTGCGCAGCGCTTCCGCGCGAATGCCGTTTCCGAGCCGTGAGAGCGACGTCGTGAAGTTCCGAATCCGAAAAGGGGCGAATTCCGCTTGCCGCGGTCCCTGCGACGGTGCGCTTTTTCTCGGCAGAGCAGCAAGGATCCCTCTCGCCATTTTCGAACGGGCTCCCCTAAGAGCACAACGTCTGCCGCTCGGCTAACGTCCAGCTGCCTCTTTAGGCAGGATTCTCCGTGGCACCCCGTTGGTCACTCGGAGTGGAGCAGAAAAGGAGTCACGGAGAAGCGGACCGACTCGCGCTGTGGCTGGAAGGTAAGGCAAGGACATCCCCTTCCGAGGCAGTCGTAGGTGCATTCTGCATGGCGAAGTCAAAAGCTCTTTTTTTCCGACGAGCGGAAAGGAGCCCGCCTCTCGGGAAAGTGCAGCCGGCGTCAGTCGCCCGAACTCGGTGACCGAGCAAGGCGAAATCGCTGCCGGAGGCTGGAAGCGGCTCCCTGGGAGAAGCGCGTGTTCGCCACGGAGAGGCGGACCGACTCGAGCTGTGGTTGGAAGGTAAGGCACGAACACCCCCTTCCGAGGCAGTCGTAGGTGCATTCTGCGTATACGTACGCTTGGCGAAGTCAAAAGCTCTTTTTTCAGACGAGCGGAAAGGAGCCCGCCTCTCGGGAAAGTGCAGCCGGCGTCAGTCGCCCGAACTCGGTGACCGAGCAAGGCGAAGTCGCTGCCGGAGGCTGGAAGCGGCAGCCGGGGAGAAGCGCGTGTTCGCCACGGAGAGGCGGACCGACTCGAGCTGTGGTTTGAAGCTAAGGCACGAACAACCCCTTCCGTGGCAGGCGTGGTGCATTCTGCGGATACGTACGCTTGGCGAAGACAAAGGCTCTCCTTTCCGTCGAGCGGAAAGGAGCTCGCCTCTCAGGGAAATGCAGCCTCCGCCAGTCGCCCGAACTTGGTGACGGAGCTGGGCGAGAAAGCGGCCGGAGGCTGGAAGCGGCAGCCGGGGAGAAGCGCGGTTTCGCGGGCAGCGAGTGCAACCGCTGCGCAGCGCTTCCGCGCGAATGCCGTTTCCGAGCCGTGAGAGCGACGTCGTGAAGTTCCGAATCCGAAAAGGGGCGAATTCCGCTTGCCGCGGTCCCTGCGACGGTGCGCTTTTTCTCGGCAGAGCAGCAAGGATCCCTCTCGCCATTTTCGAACGGGCTCCCCTAAGAGCACAACGTCTGCCGCTCGGCTAACGTCCAGCTGCCTCTTTAGGCAGGATTCTCCGTGGCACGCCGTTCGTCACTCGGAGTGGAGCAGAAAAGGAGTCACGGAGAAGCGGACCGACTCGCGCTGTGGCTGGAAGGTAAGGCAAGGACACCCCCTTCCGAGGCAGACGTAGGTGCATTCTGCGTATACGTACGCTTGGCGAAGTCAAAAGCTCTTTTTTCCGACGAGCGGAAAGGAGCCCGCCTCTCGGGAAAGTGCAGCCGGCGTCAGTCGCCCGAACTCGGTGACCGAGCAAGGCGAAGTCGCTGCCGGAGGCTGGAAGTGGCAGCCGGGGAGAAGCGCGTGTTCGCCACGGAGAGGCGGACCGACTCGAGCTGTGGTTTGAAGCTAAGGCACGAACACCCCGTTCCGAGGCAGGCCTAGTGCATTTTGCGTATACGTACGCTTGGCGAAGTCAAAGGCGCTTTTATCCGAGAGAGGAAGGGAGCTCGCCTCTCGGGGAAATGCCCCCGGCGTCAGTCGCCCGAACTCGGTGACCGAGCAGGGCGAGAACGCGGCCGGAGGCTGGAAGCGGCAGCCGGGGAGAAGCGCGGTTTCGCGGGCAGCGAGTGCAACCGCTGTGGAGCGCTTCCGCGCGAAAGCCGTTTGCGAGCCGTGAGAGCGACGTTGTGAAGTTCCGAATCCGAAAAGGGGCGAATTCCGCTTGCCGCGGTCCCTGCGACGGTGCGCTTTTTCTCGGCAGAGCAGCAAGGATCCCTCTCGCCATTTTCGAACGGGCTCCCCTAAGAGCACAACGTCTGCCGCTCGGCTAACGTCCAGCTGCCTCTTTAGGCAGGATTCTCCGTGGCACGCCGTTCGTCACTCGGAGTGGAGCAGAAAAGGAGTCACGGAGAAGCGGACCGACTCGCGCTGTGGCTGGAAGGTAAGGCAAGGACACCCCCTTCCGAGGCAGTCGTAGGTGCATTCTGCGTATAGGTACGCTTGGCGAAGTCAAAAGCTCTTTTTTCCGACGAGCGGAAAGGAGCCCGCCTCTCGGGAAAGTGCAGCCGGCGTCAGTCGCCCGAACTCGGTGACCGAGCAAGGCGAAGTCGCTGCCGGAGGCTGGAAGCGGCACCCTGGGAGAAGCGCGTGTTCGCCACGGAGAGGCGGACCGACTCGAGCTGTGGTTGGAAGCTAAGGCACGAACACCCCGTTCCGAGGCAGGCGTAGTGCATTTTGCGTATACGTACGCTTGGCGAAGTCAAAGGCGCTTTTATCCGAGAGAGGAAAGGAGCTCGCCTCTCGGGGAAATGCCCCCGGCGTCAGTCGCCCGAACTCGGTGACCGAGCAGGGCGAGAACGCGGCCGGAGGCTAGAAGCGGCAGCCGGGGAGAAGCGCGGTTTCGCGGGCAGCGAGTGCAACCGCTGTGGAGCGCTTCCGCGCGAAAGCCGTTTGCGAGCCGTGAGAGCGACGTCGTGAAGTTCCGAATCCGAAAAGGGGCGAATTCCGCTTGCCGCGGTCCCTGCGACGGTGCGCTTTTTCTCGGCAGAGCAGCAAGGATCCCTCTCGCCATTTTCGAACGGGCTCCCCTAAGAGCACAACGTCTGCCGCTCGGCTAACGTCCAGCTGCCACTTTAGGCAGGATTCTCCGTGGCACCCCGTTGGTCACTCGGAGTGGAGCAGAAAAGGAGTCACGGAGAAGCGGACCGACTCGCGCTGTGGCTGGAAGGTAAGGCAAGGACATCCCCTTCCGAGGCAGTCGTAGGTGCATTCTGCATGGCGAAGTCAAAAGCTCTTTTTTCCGACGAGCGGAAAGGAGCCCGCCTCTCGGGAAAGTGCAGCCGGCGTCAGTCGCCCGAACTCGGTGACCGAGCAAGGCGAAATCGCTGCCGGAGGCTGGAAGCGGCAGCCGGGGAGAAGCGCGTGTTCGCCACGGAGAGGCGGACCGACTCGAGCTGTGGTTGGAAGCTAAGGCACGAACACCCCCTTCCGAGGCAGTCGTAGGTGCATTCTGCGTATAGGTACGCTTGGCGAAGTCAAAAGCTCTTTTTTCCGACGAGCGGAAAGGAGCCCGCCTCTCGGGAAAGTGCAGCCGGCGTCAGTCGCCCGAACTCGGTGACCGAGCAAGGCGAAGTCGCTGCCGGAGGCTGGAAGCGGCAGCCGGGGAGAAGCGCGTGTTCGCCACGGAGAGGCGGACCGACTCGAGCTGTGGTTTGAAGCTAAGGCACGAACAACCCCTTCCGTGGCAGGCGTGGTGCATTCTGCGGATACGTACGCTTGGCGAAGACAAAGGCTCTCCTTTCCGTCGAGCGGAAAGGAGCTCGCCTCTCAGGGAAATGCAGCCTCCGCCAGTCGCCCGAACTTGGTGACGGAGCTGGGCGAGAAAGCGGCCGGAGGCTGGAAGCGGCAGCCGGGGAGAAGCGCGGTTTCGCGGGCAGCGAGTGCAACCGCTGCGCAGCGCTTCCGCGCGAATGCCGTTTCCGAGCCTTGAGAGCGACGTCGTGAAGTTCCGAATCCGAAAAGGGGCGAATTCCGCTTGCCGCGGTCCCTGCGACGGTGCGCTTTTTCTCGGCAGAGCAGCAAGGATCCCTCTCGCCATTTTCGAACGGGCTCCCCTAAGAGCACAACGTCTGCCGCTCGGCTAACGTCCAGCTACCTCTTTAGGCAGGATTCTCCGTGGCACGCCGTTCGTCACTCGGAGTGGAGCAGAAAAGGAGTCACGGAGAAGCGGACCGACTCGCGCTGTGGCTGGAAGGTAAGGCAAGGACACCCCCTTCCGAGGCAGTCGTAGGTGCATTCTGCGTATACGTACGCTTGGCGAAGTCAAAAGCTCTTTTTTCCGACGAGCGGAAAGGAGCCCGCCTCTCGGGAAAGTGCAGCCGGCGTCAGTCGCCCGAACTCGGTGACCGAGCAAGGCGAAGTCGCTGCCGGAGGCTGGAAGCGGCAGCCGGGGAGAAGCGCGTGTTCGCCACGGAGAGGCGGACCGACTCGAGCTGTGGTTGGAAGCTAAGGCACGAACACCCCGTTCCGAGGCAGGCGTAGTGCATTTTGCGTATACGTACGCTTGGCGAAGACAAAGGCGCTTTTATCCGAGAGAGGAAAGGAGCTCGCCTCTCGGGGTAATGCCCCCGGCGTCAGTCGCCCGAACTCGGTGACCGAGCAGGGCGAGAACGCGGCCGGAGGCTAGAAGCGGCAGCCGGGGAGAAGCGCGGTTTCGCGGGCAGCGAGTGCAACCGCTGTGGAGCGCTTCCGCGCGAAAGCAGTTTGCGAGCCGTGAGAGCGACGTCGTGAAGTTCCGAATCCGAAAAGGGGCGAATTCCGCTTGCCGCGGTCCCTGCGACGGTGCGCTTTTTCTCGGCAGAGCAGCAAGGATCCCTCTCGCCATTTTCGAACGGGCTCCCCTAAGAGCACAACGTCTGCCGCTGGGCTAACGTCCAGCTGCCTCTTTAGGCAGGATTCTCCGTGGCACGCCGTTCGTCACTCGGAGTGGAGCAGAAAAGGAGTCACGGAGAAGCGGACCGACTCGCGCTGTGGCTGGAAGGTAAGGCAAGGACACCCCCTTCCGAGGCAGTCGTAGGTGCATTCTGCGTATACGTACGCTTGGCGAAGTCAAAAGCTCTTTTTTCCGACGAGCGGAAAGGAGCCCGCCTCTCGGGAAAGTGCAGCCGGCGTCAGTCTCCCGAACTCGGTGACCGAGCAAGGCGAAGTCGCTGCCGGAGGCTGGAAGCGGCAGCCAGGGAGAAGTGCGTGTTCGCCACGGAGAGGCGGACCGACTCGAGCTGTGGTTTGAAGCTAAGGCACGAACAACCCCTTCCGTGGCAGGCGTGGTGCATTCTGCGGATACGTACGCTTGGCGAAGACAAAGGCTCTCCTTTCCGTCGAGCGGAAAGGAGCTCGCCTCTCAGGGAAATGCAGCCTCCGCCAGTCGCCCGAACTTGGTGACGGAGCTGGGCGAGAAAGCGGCCGGAGGCTGGAAGCGGCAGCCGGGGAGAAGCGCGGTTTCGCGGGCAGCGAGTGCAACCGCTGCGCAGCGCTTCCGCGCGAATGCCGTTTCCGAGCCGTGAGAGCGATGTCGTGAAGTTCCGAATCCGAAAAGGGGCGAATTCCGCTTGCCGCGGTCCCTGCGACGGTGCGCTTTTTCTCGGCAGAGCAGCAAGGATCCCTCTCGCCATTTTCGAACGGGCTCCCCTAAGAGCACAACGTCTGCCGCTGGGCTAACGTCCAGCTGCCTCTTTAGGCAGGATTCTCCGTGGCACGCCGTTCGTCACTCGGAGTGGAGCAGAAAAGGAGTCACGGAGAAGCGGACCGACTCGCGCTGTGGCTGGAAGGTAAGGCAAGGACACCCCCTTCCGAGGCAGTCGTAGGTGCATTCTGCGTATACGTACGCTTGGCGAAGTCAAAAGCTCTTTTTTCCGACGAGCGGAAAGGAGCCCGCCTCTCGGGAAAGTGCAGCCGGCGTCAGTCTCCCGAACTCGGTGACCGAGCAAGGCGAAGTCGCTGCCGGAGGCTGGAAGCGGCAGCCAGGGAGAAGTGCGTGTTCGCCACGGAGAGGCGGACCGACTCGAGCTGTGGTTTGAAGCTAAGGCACGAACAACCCCTTCCGTGGCAGGCGTGGTGCATTCTGCGGATACGTACGCTTGGCGAAGACAAAGGCTCTCCTTTCCGTCGAGCGGAAAGGAGCTCGCCTCTCAGGGAAATGCAGCCTCCGCCAGTCGCCCGAACTTGGTGACGGAGCTGGGCGAGAAAGCGGCCGGAGGCTGGAAGCGGCAGCCGGGGAGAAGCGCGGTTTCGCGGGCAGCGAGTGCAACCGCTGCGCAGCGCTTCCGCGCGAATGCCGTTTCCGAGCCGTGAGAGCGATGTCGTGAAGTTCCGAATCCGAAAAGGGGCGAATTCCGCTTGCCGCGGTCCCTGCGACGGTGCGCTTTTTCTCGGCAGAGCAGCAAGGATCCCTCTCGCCATTTTCAAACGGGCTCCCCTAAGAGCACAACGTCTGCCGCTCGGCTAACGTCCAGCTGCCTCTTTAGGCAGGATTCTCCGTGGCACGCCGTTCGTCACTCGGAGTGGAGCAGAAAAGGAGTCACGGAGAAGCGGACCGACTCGCGCTGTGGCTGGAAGGTAAGGCAAGGACACCCCCTTCCGAGGCAGATGTAGGTGCATTCTGCGTATACGTACGCTTGGCGAAGTCAAAAGCTCTTTTTTCCGACGAGCGGAAAGGAGCCCGCTTCTCGGGAAAGTGCAGCCGGCGTCAGTCGCCCGAACTCGGTGACCGAGCAAGGCGAAGTCGCTGCCGGAGGCTGGAAGCGGCAGCCGGGGAGAAGCGCGTGTTCGCCACGGAGAGGCGGACCGACTCGAGCTGTGGTTTGAAGCTAAGGCACGAACAACCCCTTCCGTGGCAGGCGTAGTGCATTCTGCGTATACGTACGCTTGGCGAAGTCAAAGGCGCTTTTATCCGAGAGAGGAAAGGAGCTCGCCTCTCGGGGAAATGCCCCCGGCGTCAGTCGCCCGAACTCGGTGACCGAGCAGGGCGAGAACGCGGCCGGAGGCTAGAAGCAGCAGCCGGGGAGAAGCGCGGTTTCGCGGGCAGCGAGTGCAACCGCTGTGGAGCGCTTCCGCGCGAAAGCCGTTTGCGAGCCGTGAGAGCGACGTCGTGAAGTTCCGAATCCGAAAAGGGGCGAATTCCGCTTGCCGCGGTCCCTGCGACGGTGCGCTTTTTCTCGGCAGAGCAGCAAGGATCCCTCTCGCCATTTTCGAACGGGCTCCCCTAAGAGCACAACGTCTGCCGCTGGGCTAACGTCCAGCTGCCTCTTTAGGCAGGATTCTCCGTGCCACTCCGTTCGTCACTCGGAGTGGAGCAGAAAAGGAGTCACGGAGAAGCGGACCGACTCGCGCTGTGGCTGGAAGGTAAGGCAAGGACACCCCCTTCCGAGGCAGTCGTAGGTGCATTCTGCGTATAGGTACGCTTGGCGAAGTCAAAAGCTCTTTTTTCCGACGAGCGGAAAGGAGCCCGCCTCTCGGGAAAGTGCAGCCGGCGTCAGTCGCCCGAACTCGGTGACCGAGCAAGGCGAAGTCGCTGCCGGAGGCTGGAAGCGGCAGCCGGGGAGAAGCGCGTGTTCGCCACGGAGAGGCGGACCGACTCGAGCTGTGGTTTGAAGCTAAGGCACGAACAACCCCTTCCGTGGCAGGCGTGGTGCATTCTGCGGATACGTACGCTTGGCGAAGACAAAGGCTCTCCTTTCCGTCGAGCGGAAAGGAGCTCGCCTCTCAGGGAAATGCAGCCTCCGCCAGTCGCCCGAACTTGGTGACGGAGCTGGGCGAGAAAGCGGCCGGAGGCTGGAAGCGGCAGCCGGGGAGAAGCGCGGTTTCGCGGGCAGCGAGTGCAACCGCTGCGCAGCGCTTCCGCGCGAATGCCGTTTCCGAGCCGTGAGAGCGACGTCGTGAAGTTCCGAATCCGAAAAGGGGCGAATTCCGCTTGCCGCGGTCCCTGCGACGGTGCGCTTTTTCTCGGCAGAGCAGCAAGGATCCCTCTCGCCATTTTCGAACGGGCTCCCCTAAGAGCACAACGTCTGCCGCTCGGCGAACGTCCAGCTGCCTCTTTAGGCAGGATTCTCCGTGGCACGCCGTTCGTCACTCGGAGTGGAGCAGAAAAGGAGTCACGGAGAAGCGGACCGACTCGCGCTGTGGCTGGAAGGTAAGGCAAGGACACCCCCTTCCGAGGCAGACGTAGGTGCATTCTGCGTATACGTACGCTTGGCGAAGTCAAAAGCTCTTTTTTCCGACGAGCGGAAAGGAGCCCGCCTCTCGGGAAAGTGCAGCCGGCGTCAGTCGCCCGAACTCGGTGACCGAGCAGGGCGAGAACGCGGCCGGAGGCTAGAAGCGGCAGCCGGGGAGAAGCGCGGTTTCGCGGGCAGCGAGTGCAACTGCTGTGGAGCGCTTCCGCGCGAAAGCCGTTTGCGAGCCGTGGGAGCGACGTCGTGAAGTTCCGAATCCGAAAAGGGGCGAATTCCGCTTGCCGCGGTCCCTGCGACGGTGCGCTTTTTCTCGGCAGAGCAGCAAGGATCCCTCTCGCCATTTTCGAACGGGCTCCCCTAAGAGCACAACGTCTGCCGCTCGGCTAACGTCCAGCTGCCTCTTTAGGCAGGATTCTCCGTGCCACTCCGTTCGTCACTCGGAGTGGAGCAGAAAAGGAGTCACGGAGAAGCGGACCGACTCGCGCTGTGGCTGGAAGGTAAGGCAAGGACACCCCCTTCCGAGGCAGTCGTAGGTGCATTCTGCGTATACGTACGCTTGGCGAAGTCAAAAGCTCTTTTTTCAGACGAGCGGAAAGGAGCCCGCCTCTCGGGAAAGTGCAGCCGGCGTCAGTCGCCCGAACTCGGTGACCGAGCAAGGCGAAGTCGCTGCCGGAGGCTGGAAGCGGCAGCCGGGGAGAAGCGCGTGTTCGCCACGGAGAGGCGGACCGACTCGAGCTGTGGTTTGAAGCTAAGGCACGAACAACCCCTTCCGTGGCAGGCGTAGTGCATTCTGCGGATACGTACGCTTGGCGAAGACAAAGGCTCTCCTTTCCGTCGAGCGGAAAGGAGCTCGCCTCTCAGGGAAATGCAGCCTCCGCCAGTCGCCCGAACTTGGTGACGGAGCTGGGCGAGAAAGCGGCCGGAGGCTGGAAGCGGCAGCCGGGGAGAAGCGCGGTTTCGCGGGCAGCGAGTGCAACCGCTGTGGAGCGCTTCCGCGCGAAAGCCGTTTGCGAGCCGTGAGAGCGATGTCGTGAAGTTCAGAATCCGAAAAGGGGCGAATTCCGCTTGCCGCGGTCCCTGCGACGGTGCGCTTTTTCTCGGCAGAGCAGCAAGGATCCCTCTCGCCATTTTCGAACGGGCTCCCCTAAGAGCACAACGTCTGCCGCTCGGCTAACGTCCAGCTGCCTCTTTAGGCAGGATTCTCCGTGGCACGCCGTTCGTCACTCGGAGTGGAGCAGAAAAGGAGTCACGGAGAAGCGGACCGACTCGCGCTGTGGCTGGAAGGTAAGGCAAGGACACCCCCTTCCGAGGCAGTCGTAGGTGCATTCTGCGTATACGTACGCTTGGCGAAGTCAAAAGCTCTTTTTTCAGACGAGCGGAAAGGAGCCCGCCTCTCGGGAAAGTGCAGCCGGCGTCAGTCGCCCGAACTCGGTGACCGAGCAAGGCGAAGTCGCTGCCGGAGGCTGGAAGCGGCAGCCGGGGAGAAGCGCGTGTTCGCCACGGAGAGGCGGACCGACTCGAGCTGTGGTTTGAAGCTAAGGCACGAACAAGCCCTTCCGTGGCAGGCATAGTGCATTCTGCGGATACGTATGCTTGGCGAAGACAAAGGCTCTCCTTTCCGTCGAGCGGAAAGGAGCTCGCCTCTCAGGGAAATGCAGCCTCCGCCAGTCGCCCGAACTTGGTGACGGAGCTGGGCGAGAAAGCGGCCGGAGGCTGGAAGCGGCAGCCGGGGAGAAGCGCGGTTTTGCGGGCAGCGAGTGCAACCGCTGTGGAGCGCTTCCGCGCGAAAGCCGTTTGCGAGCCGTGAGAGCGACGTCGTGAAGTTCAGAATCCGAAAAGGGGCGAATTCCGCTTGCCGCGGTCCCTGCGACGGTGCGCTTTTTCTCGGCAGAGCAGCAAGGATCCCTCTCGCCATTTTCGAACGGGCTCCCCTAAGAGCACAACGTCTGCCGCTCGGCTAACGTCCAGCTGCCTCTTTAGGCAGGATTCTCCGTGGCACGCCGTTCGTCACTCGGAGTGGAGCAGAAAAGGAGTCACGGAGAAGCGGACCGACTCGCGCTGTGGCTGGAAGGTAAGGCAAGAACACCCCCTTCCGAGGCAGACGTAGGTGCATTCTGCGTATACGTACGCTTGGCGAAGTCAAAAGCTCTTTTTTCCGACAAGCGGAAAGGAGCCCGCCTCTCGGGAAAGTGCAGCCGGCGTCAGTCGCCCGAACTCGGTGACCGAGCAAGGCGAAGTCGCTGCCGGAGGCTGGAAGCGGCACCCTGGGAGAAGCGCGTGTTCGCCACGGAGAGGCGGACCGACTCGAGCTGTGGTTGGAAGCTAAGGCACGAACACCCCGTTCCGAGGCAGGCGTAGTGCATTTTGCGTATACGTACGCTTGGCGAAGTCAAAGGCGCTTTTATCCGAGAGAGGAAAGGAGCTCGCCTCTCGGGGAAATGCCCCCGGCGTCAGTCGCCCGAACTCGGTGACCGAGCAGGGCGAGAACGCGGCCGGAGGCTAGAAGCGGCAGCCGGGGAGAAGCGCGGCTTCGTGGGCAGCGAGTGCAACCGCTGTGGAGCGCTTCCGCGCGAAAGCCGTTTGCGAGCCGTGAGAGCGACGTCGTGAAGTTCAGAATCCGAAAAGGGGCGAATTCCGCTTGCCGCGGTCCCTGCGACGGTGCGCTTTTTCTCGGCAGAGCAGCAAGGATCCCTCTCGCCATTTTCGAACGGGCTCCCCTAAGAGCACAACGTCTGCCGCTCGGCTAACGTCCAGCTGCCTCTTTAGGCAGGATTCTCCGTGGCACCCCGTTGGTCACTCGGAGTGGAGCAGAAAAGGAGTCACGGAGAAGCGGACCGACTCGCGCTGTGGCTGGAAGGTAAGGCAAGGACATCCCCTTCCGAGGCAGTCGTAGGTGCATTCTGCGTATACGTACGCTTGGCGAAGTCAAAAGCTCTTTTTTTCCGACGAGCGGAAAGGAGCCCGCCTCTCGGGAAAGTGCAGCCGGCGTCAGTCGCCCGAACTCGGTGACCGAGCAAGGCGAAGTCGCTGCCGGAGGCTGGAAGCGGCAGCCGGGGAGAAGCGCGTGTTCGCCACGGAGAGGCGGACCGACTCGAGCTGTGGTTGGAAGCTAAGGCACGAACACCCCGTTCCGAGGCAGGCGTAGTGCATTTTGCGTATACGTACGCTTGGCGAAGTCAAAGGCGCTTTTATCCGAGAGAGGAAAGGAGCTCGCCTCTCGGGGAAATGCCCCCGGCGTCAGTCGCCCGAACTCGGTGACCGAGCAGGGCGAGAACGCGGCCGGAGGCTAGAAGCGGCAGCCGGGGAGAAGCGCGGTTTCGCGGGCAGCGAGTGCAACCGCTGTGGAGCGCTTCCGCGCGAAAGCCGTTTGCGAGCCGTGAGAGCGATGTCGTGAAGTTCAGAATCCGAAAAGGGGCGAATTCCGCTTGCCGCGGTCCCTGCGACGGTGCGCTTTTTCTCGGCAGAGCAGCAAGGATCCCTCTCGCCATTTTCGAACGGGCTCCCCTAAGAGCACAACGTCTGCCGCTCGGCTAACGTCCAGCTGCCTCTTTTGTCAGGATTCTCCGTGGCACGCCGTTCGTCACTCGGAGTGGAGCAGAAAAGGAGTCACGGAGAAGCGGACCGACTCGCGCTGTGGCTGGAAGGTAAGGCAAGGACATCCCCTTCCGAGGCAGTCGTAGGTGCATTCTGCATGGCGAAGTCAAAAGCTCTTTTTTCCGACGAGCGGAAAGGAGCCCGCCTCTCGGGAAAGTGCAGCCGGCGTCAGTCGCCCGAACTCGGTGACCGAGCAAGGCGAAGTCGCTGCCGGAGGCTGGAAGCGGCAGCCGGGGAGAAGCGCGTGTTCGCCACGGAGAGGCGGACCGACTCGAGCTGTGGTTTGAAGCTAAGGCACGAACAACCCCTTCCGTGGCAGGCGTAGTGCATTCTGCGGATACGTACGCTTGGCGAAGACAAAGGCTCTCCTTTCCGTCGAGCGGAAAGGAGCTCGCCTCTCAGGGAAATGCAGCCTCCGCCAGTCGCCCGAACTTGGTGACGGAGCTGGGCGAGAAAGCGGCCGGAGGCTGGAAGCGGCAGCCGGGGAGAAGCGCGGTTTCGCGGGCAGCGAGTGCAACCGCTGCGCAGCGCTTCCGCGCGAAAGCCGTTTGCGAGCCGTGAGAGCGACGTCGTGAAGTTCAGAATCCGAAAAGGGGCGAATTCCGCTTGCCGCGGTCCCTGCGACGGTGCGCTTTTTCTCGGCAGAGCAGCAAGGATCCCTCTCGCCATTTTCGAACGGGCTCCCCTAAGAGCACAACGTCTGCCGCTCGGCTAACGTCCAGCTGCCTCTTTAGGCAGGATTCTCCGTGGCACGCCGTTCGTCACTCGGAGTGGAGCAGAAAAGGAGTCACGGAGAAGCGGACCGACTCGCGCTGTGGCTGGAAGGTAAGGCAAGGACACCCCCTTCCGAGGCAGACGTAGGTGCATTCTGCGTATACGTACGCTTGGCGAAGTCAAAAGCTCTTTTTTCCGACGAGCGGAAAGGAGCCCGCCTCTCGGGAAAGTGCAGCCGGCGTCAGTCGCCCGAACTCGGTGACCGAGCAAGGCGAAGTCGCTGCCGGAGGCTGGAAGCGGCACCCTGGGAGAAGCGCGTGTTCGCCACGGAGAGGCGGACCGACTCGAGCTGTGGTTGGAAGCTAAGGCACGAACACCCCGTTCCGAGGCAGGCGTAGTGCATTTTGCGTATACGTACGCTTGGCGAAGTCAAAGGCGCTTTTATCCGAGAGAGGAAAGGAGCTCGCCTCTCGGGGAAATGCCCCCAGCGTCAGTCGCCCGAACTCGGTGACCGAGCAGGGCGAGAACGCGGCCGGAGGCTAGAAGCGGCAGCCGGGGAGAAGCGCGGTTTCGCGGGCAGCGAGTGCAACCGCTGCGCAGCGCTTCCGCGCGAATGCCGTTTCCGAGCCGTGAGAGCGACGTCGTGAAGTTCCGAATCCGAAAAGGGGCGAATTCCGCTTGCCGCGGTCCCTGCGACGGTGCGCTTTTTCTCGGCAGAGCAGCAAGGATCCCTCTCGCCATTTTCGAACGGGCTCCCCTAAGAGCACAACGTCTGCCGCTCGGCTAACGTCCAGCTGCCTCTTTAGGCAGGATTCTCCATGGCACGCCGTTCGTCACTCGGAGTGGAGCAGAAAAGGAGTCACGGAGAAGCGGACCGACTCGCGCTGTGGCTGGAAGGTAAGGCAAGGACACCCCCTTCCGAGGCAGTCGTAGGTGCATTCTGCGTATACGTACGCTTGGCGAAGTCAAAAGCTCTTTTTTCAGACGAGCGGAAAGGAGCCCGCCTCTCGGGAAAGTGCAGCCGGCGTCAGTCGCCCGAACTCGGTGACCGAGCAAGGCGAAGTCGCTGCCGGAGGCTGGAAGCGGCAGCCGGGGAGAAGCGCGTGTTCGCCACGGAGAGGCGGACCGACTCGAGCTGTGGTTTGAAGCTAAGGCACGAACAACCCCTTCCGTGGCAGGCGTAGTGCATTCTGCGGATACGTACGCTTGGCGAAGACAAAGGCTCTCCTTTCCGCCGAGCGGAAAGGAGCTCGCCTCTCAGGGAAATGCAGCCTCCGCCAGTCGCCCGAACTTGGTGACGGAGCTGGGCGAGAAAGCGGCCGGAGGCTGGAAGCGGCAGCCGGGGAGAAGCGCGGTTTCGCGGGCAGCGAGTGCAACCGCTGCGCAGCGCTTCCGCGCGAATGCCGTTTGCGAGCCGTGAGAGCGACGTCGTGAAGTTCCGAATCCGAAAAGGGGCGAATTCCGCTTGCCGCGGTCCCTGCGACGGTGCGCTTTTTCTCGGCAGAGCAGCAAGGATCCCTCTCGCCATTTTCGAACGGGCTCCCCTAAGAGCACAACGTCTGCCGCTCGGCTAATGTCCAGCTGCCTCTTTAGGCAGGATTCTCCGTGGCACGCCGTTCGTCACTCGGAGTGGAGCAGAAAAGGAGTCACGGAGAAGCGGACCGACTCGCGCTGTGGCTGGAAGGTAAGGCAAGGACATCCCCTTCCGAGGCAGTCGTAGGTGCATTCTGCATGGCGAAGTCAAATGCTCTTTTTTCCGACGAGCGGAAAGGAGCCCGCCTCTCGGGAAAGTGCAGCCGGCGTCAGTCGCCCGAACTCGGTGACCGAGCAAGGCGAAGTCGCTGCCGGAGGCTGGAAGCGGCAGCCGGGGAGAAGCGCGTGTTCGCCACGGAGAGGCGGACCGACTCGAGCTGTGGTTGGAAGGTAAGGCAAGGACACCCCCTTCCGAGGCAGTCGTAGGTGCATTCTGCGTATAGGTACGCTTGGCGAAGTCAAAAGCTCTTTTTTCAGACGAGCGGAAAGGAGCCCGCCTCTCGGGAAAGTGCAGCCGGCGTCAGTCGCCCGAACTCGGTGACCGAGCAAGGCGAAGTCGCTGCCGGAGGCTGGAAGCGGCACCCTGGGAGAAGCGCGTGTTCGCCACGGAGAGGCGGACCGACTCGAGCTGTGGTTGGAAGGTAAGGCACGAACACCCCGTTCCGAGGCTGGCGTAGTGCATTTTGCGTATACGTACGCTTGGCGAAGTCAAAGGCGCTTTTATCCGAGAGAGGAAAGGAGCTCGCCTCTCGGGGAAATGCCCCATGCGTCAGTCGCCCGAACTCGGTGACCGAGCAGGGCGAGAACGCGGCCGGAGGCTAGAAGCGGCAGCCGGGGAGAAGCACGGTTTCGCGGGCAGCGAGTGCAACCGCTGCGCAGCGCTTCCGCGCGAATGCCGTTTCCGAGCCGTGAGAGCGACGTCGTGAAGTTCAGAATCCGAAAAGGGGCTAATTCCGCTTGCCGCGGTCCCTGCGACGGTGCGCTTTTTCTCGGCAGAGCAGCAAGGATCCCTCTCGCCATTTTCGAACGGGCTCCCCTAAGAGCACAACGTCTGCCGCTCGGCTAACGTCCAGCTACCTCTTTAGGCAGGATTCTCCGTGGCACGCCGTTCGTCACTCGGAGTGGAGCAGAAAAGGAGTCACGGAGAAGCGGACCGACTCGCGCTGTGGCTGGAAGGTAAGGCAAGGACACCCCCTTCCGAGGCAGTCGTAGGTGCATTCTGCGTATAGGTACGCTTGGCGAAGTCAAAAGCTCTTTTTTCAGACGAGCGGAAAGGAGCCCGCCTCTCGGGAAAGTGCAGCCGGCGTCAGTCGCCCGAACTCGGTGACCGAGCAGGGCGAGAACGCGGCCGGAGGCTAGAAGCGGCAGCCGGGGAGAAGCGCGGTTTCGCGGGCAGCGAGTGCAACTGCTGTGGAGCGCTTCCGCGCGAAAGCCGTTTGCGAGCCGTGGGAGCGACGTCGTGAAGTTCCGAATCCGAAAAGGGGCGAATTCCGCTTGCCGCGGTCCCTGCGACGGTGCGCTTTTTCTCGGCAGAGCAGCAAGGATCCCTCTCGCCATTTTCGAACGGGCTCCCCTAAGAGCACAACGTCTGCCGCTCGGCTAACGTCCAGCTGCCTCTTTAGGCAGG
This sequence comes from Lagopus muta, assembly GCF_023343835.1. NCBI lineage: Eukaryota > Metazoa > Chordata > Aves > Galliformes > Phasianidae > Lagopus > Lagopus muta. The sequence continues at coordinate 140,684 of NC_064463.1, forward strand.
ATTCTCCGTGCCACTCCGTTCGTCACTCGGAGTGGAGCAGAAAAGGAGTCACGGAGAAGCGGACCGACTCGCGCTGTGGCTGGAAGGTAAGGCAAGGACACCCCCTTCCGAGGCAGTCGTAGGTGCATTCTGCGTATACGTACGCTTGGCGAAGTCAAAAGCTCTTTTTTCAGACGAGCGGAAAGGAGCCCGCCTCTCGGGAAAGTGCAGCCGGCGTCAGTCGCCCGAACTCGGTGACCGAGCAAGGCGAAGTCGCTGCCGGAGGCTGGAAGCGGCAGCCGGGGAGAAGCGCGTGTTCGCCACGGAGAGGCGGACCGACTCGAGCTGTGGTTTGAAGCTAAGGCACGAACAACCCCTTCCGTGGCAGGCGTAGTGCATTCTGCGGATACGTACGCTTGGCGAAGACAAAGGCTCTCCTTTCCGTCGAGCGGAAAGGAGCTCGCCTCTCAGGGAAATGCAGCCTCCGCCAGTCGCCCGAACTTGGTGACGGAGCTGGGCGAGAAAGCGGCCGGAGGCTGGAAGCGGCAGCCGGGGAGAAGCGCGGTTTCGCGGGCAGCGAGTGCAACCGCTGTGGAGCGCTTCCGCGCGAAAGCCGTTTGCGAGCCGTGAGAGCGATGTCGTGAAGTTCAGAATCCGAAAAGGGGCGAATTCCGCTTGCCGCGGTCCCTGCGACGGTGCGCTTTTTCTCGGCAGAGCAGCAAGGATCCCTCTCGCCATTTTCGAACGGGCTCCCCTAAGAGCACAACGTCTGCCGCTCGGCTAACGTCCAGCTGCCTCTTTAGGCAGGATTCTCCGTGGCACGCCGTTCGTCACTCGGAGTGGAGCAGAAAAGGAGTCACGGAGAAGCGGACCGACTCGCGCTGTGGCTGGAAGGTAAGGCAAGGACACCCCCTTCCGAGGCAGTCGTAGGTGCATTCTGCGTATACGTACGCTTGGCGAAGTCAAAAGCTCTTTTTTCAGACGAGCGGAAAGGAGCCCGCCTCTCGGGAAAGTGCAGCCGGCGTCAGTCGCCCGAACTCGGTGACCGAGCAAGGCGAAGTCGCTGCCGGAGGCTGGAAGCGGCAGCCGGGGAGAAGCGCGTGTTCGCCACGGAGAGGCGGACCGACTCGAGCTGTGGTTTGAAGCTAAGGCACGAACAAGCCCTTCCGTGGCAGGCATAGTGCATTCTGCGGATACGTATGCTTGGCGAAGACAAAGGCTCTCCTTTCCGTCGAGCGGAAAGGAGCTCGCCTCTCAGGGAAATGCAGCCTCCGCCAGTCGCCCGAACTTGGTGACGGAGCTGGGCGAGAAAGCGGCCGGAGGCTGGAAGCGGCAGCCGGGGAGAAGCGCGGTTTTGCGGGCAGCGAGTGCAACCGCTGTGGAGCGCTTCCGCGCGAAAGCCGTTTGCGAGCCGTGAGAGCGACGTCGTGAAGTTCAGAATCCGAAAAGGGGCGAATTCCGCTTGCCGCGGTCCCTGCGACGGTGCGCTTTTTCTCGGCAGAGCAGCAAGGATCCCTCTCGCCATTTTCGAACGGGCTCCCCTAAGAGCACAACGTCTGCCGCTCGGCTAACGTCCAGCTGCCTCTTTAGGCAGGATTCTCCGTGGCACGCCGTTCGTCACTCGGAGTGGAGCAGAAAAGGAGTCACGGAGAAGCGGACCGACTCGCGCTGTGGCTGGAAGGTAAGGCAAGGACACCCCCTTCCGAGGCAGACGTAGGTGCATTCTGCGTATACGTACGCTTGGCGAAGTCAAAAGCTCTTTTTTCCGACAAGCGGAAAGGAGCCCGCCTCTCGGGAAAGTGCAGCCGGCGTCAGTCGCCCGAACTCGGTGACCGAGCAAGGCGAAGTCGCTGCCGGAGGCTGGAAGCGGCAGCCGGGGAGAAGCGCGTGTTCGCCACGGAGAGGCGGACCGACTCGAGCTGTGGTTGGAAGCTAAGGCACGAACACCCCGTTCCGAGGCAGGCGTAGTGCATTTTGCGTATACGTACGCTTGGCGAAGTCAAAGGCGCTTTTATCCGAGAGAGGAAAGGAGCTCGCCTCTCGGGGAAATGCCCCCGGCGTCAGTCGCCCGAACTCGGTGACCGAGCAGGGCGAGAACGCGGCCGGAGGCTAGAAGCGGCAGCCGGGGAGAAGCGCGGTTTCGCGGGCAGCGAGTGCAACCGCTGTGGAGCGCTTCCGCGCGAAAGCCGTTTGCGAGCCGTGAGAGCGATGTCGTGAAGTTCAGAATCCGAAAAGGGGCGAATTCCGCTTGCCGCGGTCCCTGCGACGGTGCGCTTTTTCTCGGCAGAGCAGCAAGGATCCCTCTCGCCATTTTCGAACGGGCTCCCCTAAGAGCACAACGTCTGCCGCTCGGCTAACGTCCAGCTGCCTCTTTAGGCAGGATTCTCCGTGGCACGCCGTTCGTCACTCGGAGTGGAGCAGAAAAGGAGTCACGGAGAAGCGGACCGACTCGCGCTGTGGCTGGAAGGTAAGGCAAGGACATCCCCTTCCGAGGCAGTCGTAGGTGCATTCTGCATGGCGAAGTCAAAAGCTCTTTTTTCCGACGAGCGGAAAGGAGCCCGCCTCTCGGGAAAGTGCAGCCGGCGTCAGTCGCCCGAACTCGGTGACCGAGCAAGGCGAAGTCGCTGCCGGAGGCTGGAAGCGGCAGCCGGGGAGAAGCGCGTGTTCGCCACGGAGAGGCGGACCGACTCGAGCTGTGGTTTGAAGCTAAGGCACGAACAACCCCTTCCGTGGCAGGCGTAGTGCATTCTGCGGATACGTACGCTTGGCGAAGACAAAGGCTCTCCTTTCCGTCGAGCGGAAAGGAGCTCGCCTCTCAGGGAAATGCAGCCTCCGCCAGTCGCCCGAACTTGGTGACGGAGCTGGGCGAGAAAGCGGCCGGAGGCTGGAAGCGGCAGCCGGGGAGAAGCGCGGTTTCGCGGGCAGCGAGTGCAACCGCTGCGCAGCGCTTCCGCGCGAAAGCCGTTTGCGAGCCGTGAGAGCGACGTCGTGAAGTTCAGAATCCGAAAAGGGGCGAATTCCGCTTGCCGCGGTCCCTGCGACGGTGCGCTTTTTCTCGGCAGAGCAGCAAGGATCCCTCTCGCCATTTTCGAACGGGCTCCCCTAAGAGCACAACGTCTGCCGCTCGGCTAACGTCCAGCTGCCTCTTTAGGCAGGATTCTCCGTGGCACGCCGTTCGTCACTCGGAGTGGAGCAGAAAAGGAGTCACGGAGAAGCGGACCGACTCGCGCTGTGGCTGGAAGGTAAGGCAAGGACACCCCCTTCCGAGGCAGACGTAGGTGCATTCTGCGTATACGTACGCTTGGCGAAGTCAAAAGCTCTTTTTTCCGACGAGCGGAAAGGAGCCCGCCTCTCGGGAAAGTGCAGCCGGCGTCAGTCGCCCGAACTCGGTGACCGAGCAAGGCGAAGTCGCTGCCGGAGGCTGGAAGCGGCACCCTGGGAGAAGCGCGTGTTCGCCACGGAGAGGCGGACCGACTCGAGCTGTGGTTGGAAGCTAAGGCACGAACACCCCGTTCCGAGGCAGGCGTAGTGCATTTTGCGTATACGTACGCTTGGCGAAGTCAAAGGCGCTTTTATCCGAGAGAGGAAAGGAGCTCGCCTCTCGGGGAAATGCCCCCAGCGTCAGTCGCCCGAACTCGGTGACCGAGCAGGGCGAGAACGCGGCCGGAGGCTAGAAGCGGCAGCCGGGGAGAAGCGCGGTTTCGCGGGCAGCGAGTGCAACCGCTGCGCAGCGCTTCCGCGCGAATGCCGTTTCCGAGCCGTGAGAGCGACGTCGTGAAGTTCCGAATCCGAAAAGGGGCGAATTCCGCTTGCCGCGGTCCCTGCGACGGTGCGCTTTTTCTCGGCAGAGCAGCAAGGATCCCTCTCGCCATTTTCGAACGGGCTCCCCTAAGAGCACAACGTCTGCCGCTCGGCTAACGTCCAGCTGCCTCTTTAGGCAGGATTCTCCATGGCACGCCGTTCGTCACTCGGAGTGGAGCAGAAAAGGAGTCACGGAGAAGCGGACCGACTCGCGCTGTGGCTGGAAGGTAAGGCAAGGACACCCCCTTCCGAGGCAGTCGTAGGTGCATTCTGCGTATACGTACGCTTGGCGAAGTCAAAAGCTCTTTTTTCAGACGAGCGGAAAGGAGCCCGCCTCTCGGGAAAGTGCAGCCGGCGTCAGTCGCCCGAACTCGGTGACCGAGCAAGGCGAAGTCGCTGCCGGAGGCTGGAAGCGGCAGCCGGGGAGAAGCGCGTGTTCGCCACGGAGAGGCGGACCGACTCGAGCTGTGGTTTGAAGCTAAGGCACGAACAACCCCTTCCGTGGCAGGCGTAGTGCATTCTGCGGATACGTACGCTTGGCGAAGACAAAGGCTCTCCTTTCCGCCGAGCGGAAAGGAGCTCGCCTCTCAGGGAAATGCAGCCTCCGCCAGTCGCCCGAACTTGGTGACGGAGCTGGGCGAGAAAGCGGCCGGAGGCTGGAAGCGGCAGCCGGGGAGAAGCGCGGTTTCGCGGGCAGCGAGTGCAACCGCTGCGCAGCGCTTCCGCGCGAATGCCGTTTGCGAGCCGTGAGAGCGACGTCGTGAAGTTCCGAATCCGAAAAGGGGCGAATTCCGCTTGCCGCGGTCCCTGCGACGGTGCGCTTTTTCTCGGCAGAGCAGCAAGGATCCCTCTCGCCATTTTCGAACGGGCTCCCCTAAGAGCACAACGTCTGCCGCTCGGCTAATGTCCAGCTGCCTCTTTAGGCAGGATTCTCCGTGGCACGCCGTTCGTCACTCGGAGTGGAGCAGAAAAGGAGTCACGGAGAAGCGGACCGACTCGCGCTGTGGCTGGAAGGTAAGGCAAGGACATCCCCTTCCGAGGCAGTCGTAGGTGCATTCTGCATGGCGAAGTCAAATGCTCTTTTTTCCGACGAGCGGAAAGGAGCCCGCCTCTCGGGAAAGTGCAGCCGGCGTCAGTCGCCCGAACTCGGTGACCGAGCAAGGCGAAGTCGCTGCCGGAGGCTGGAAGCGGCAGCCGGGGAGAAGCGCGTGTTCGCCACGGAGAGGCGGACCGACTCGAGCTGTGGTTGGAAGGTAAGGCAAGGACACCCCCTTCCGAGGCAGTCGTAGGTGCATTCTGCATGGCGAAGTCAAAAGCTCTTTTTTCAGACGAGCGGAAAGGAGCCCGCCTCTCGGGAAAGTGCAGCCGGCGTCAGTCGCCCGAACTCGGTGACCGAGCAAGGCGAAGTCGCTGCCGGAGGCTGGAAGCGGCACCCTGGGAGAAGCGCGTGTTCGCCACGGAGAGGCGGACCGACTCGAGCTGTGGTTGGAAGGTAAGGCACGAACACCCCGTTCCGAGGCTGGCGTAGTGCATTTTGCGTATACGTACGCTTGGCGAAGTCAAAGGCGCTTTTATCCGAGAGTGGAAAGGAGCTCGCCTCTCGGGGAAATGCCCCATGCGTCAGTCGCCCGAACTCGGTGACCGAGCAGGGCGAGAACGCGGCCGGAGGCTAGAAGCGGCAGCCGGGGAGAAGCACGGTTTCGCGGGCAGCGAGTGCAACCGCTGCGCAGCGCTTCCGCGCGAATGCCGTTTCCGAGCCGTGAGAGCGACGTCGTGAAGTTCAGAATCCGAAAAGGGGCTAATTCCGCTTGCCGCGGTCCCTGCGACGGTGCGCTTTTTCTCGGCAGAGCAGCAAGGATCCCTCTCGCCATTTTCGAACGGGCTCCCCTAAGAGCACAACGTCTGCCGCTCGGCTAACGTCCAGCTACCTCTTTAGGCAGGATTCTCCGTGGCACGCCGTTCGTCACTCGGAGTGGAGCAGAAAAGGAGTCACGGAGAAGCGGACCGACTCGCGCTGTGGCTGGAAGGTAAGGCAAGGACACCCCCTTCCGAGGCAGTCGTAGGTGCATTCTGCGTATACGTACGCTTGGCGAAGTCAAAAGCTCTTTTTTCAGACGAGCGGAAAGGAGCCCGCCTCTCGGGAAAGTGCAGCCGGCGTCAGTCGCCCGAACTCGGTGACCGAGCAAGGCGAAGTCGCTGCCGGAGGCTGGAAGCGGCAGCCGGGGAGAAGCGCGGTTTCGCGGGCAGCGAGTGCAACCGCTGCGCAGCGCTTCCGCGCGAAAGCCGTTTCCGAGCCGTGAGAGCGACGTCGTGAAGTTCCGAATCCGAAAAGGGGCGAATTCTGCTTGCCGCGGTCCCTGCGACGGTGCGCTTTTTCTCGGCAGAGCAGCAAGGATCCCTCTCGCCATTTTCGAACGGGCTCCCCTAAGAGCACAACGTCTGCCGCTCGGCTAACGTCCAGCTGCCTCTTTAGGCAGGATTCTCCGTGGCACGCCGTTCGTCACTCGGAGTGGAGCAGAAAAGGAGTCACGGAGAAGCGGACCGACTCGCGCTGTGGCTGGAAGGTAAGGCAAGGACACCCCCTTCCGAGGCAGTCGAAGGTGCATTCTGCGTATACGTACGCTTGGCGAAGTCAAAAGCTCTTTTTTCAGACGAGCGGAAAGGAGCTCGCCTCTCAGGGAAATGCAGCCTCCGCCAGTCGCCCGAACTCGGTGACGGAGCTGGGCGAGAAAGCGGCCGGAGGCTGGAAGCGGCAGCCGGGGAGAAGCGCGGTTTCGCGGGCAGCGAGTGCAACCGCTGCGCAGCGCTTCCGCGCGAAAGCCGTTTCCGAGCCGTGAGAGCGACGTCGTGAAGTTCAGAATCCGAAAAGGGGCGAATTCCGCTTGCCGCGGTCCCTGCGACGGTGCGCTTTTTCTCGGCAGAGCAGCAAGGATCCCTCTCGCCATTTTCAAATGGGCTCCCCTAAGAGCACAACGTCTGCCGCTCGGCTAACGTCCAGCTGCCTCTTTAGGCAGGATTCTCCGTGGCACGCCGTTCGTCACTCGGAGTGGAGCAGAAAAGGAGTCACGGAGAAGCGGACCGACTCGCGCTGTGGCTGGAAGGTAAGGCAAGGACACCCCCTTCCGAGGCAGTCGTAGGTGCATTCTGCGTATACGTACGCTTGGCGAAGTCAAAAGCTCTTTTTTCAGACGAGCAAAAAAGGAGCTCGCCTCTCAGGGAAATGCAGCCTCCGCCAGTCGCCCGAACTTGGTGACGGAGCTGGGCGAGAAAGCGGCCGGAGGCTGGAAGCGGCAGCCGGGGAGAAGCGCGGTTTCGCGGGCAGCGAGTGCAACCGCTGCGCAGCGCTTCCGCGCGAAAGCCGTTTCCGAGCCGTGAGAGCGACGTCGTGAAGTTCAGAATCCGAAAAGGGGCGAATTCCGCTTGCCGCGGTCCCTGCGACGGTGCGCTTTTTCTCGGCAGAGCAGCAAGGATCCCTCTCGCCATTTTCGAACGGGCTCCCCTAAGAGCACAACGTCTGCCGCTCGGCTAACGTCCAGCTGCCTCTTTAGGCAGGATTCTCCGTGGCACCCCGTTCGTCACTCGGAGTGGAGCAGAAAAGGAGTCACGGAGAAGCGGACCGACTCGCGCTGTGGCTGGAAGGTAAGGCAAGGACACCCCCTTCCGAGGCAGTCGTAGGTGCATTCTGCGTATACGTACGCTTGGCGAAGTCAAAAGCTCTTTTTTCCGACGAGCGGAAAGGAGCCCGCCTCTCGGGAAAGTGCAGCCGGCGTCAGTCGCCCGAACTCGGTGACCGAGCAAGGCGAAGTCGCTGCCGGAGGCTGGAAGCGGCACCCTGGGAGAAGCGCGTGTTCGCCACGGAGAGGCGGACCGACTCGAGCTGTGGTTGGAAGCTAAGGCACGAACACCCCGTTCCGAGGCAGGCGTAGTGCATTTTGCGTATACGTACGCTTGGCGAAGTCAAAGGCGCTTTTATCCGAGAGAGGAAAGGAGCTCGCCTCTCGGGGAAATGCCCCATGCGTCAGTCGCCCGAACTCGGTGACCGAGCAGGGCGAGAACGCGGCCGGAGGCTAGAAGCGGCAGCCGGGGAGAAGCGCGGTTTCGCGGGCAGCGAGTGCAACCGCTGCGCAGCGCTTCCGCGCGAAAGCCGTTTGCGAGCCGTGAGAGCGACGTCGTGAAGTTCAGAATCCGAAAAGGGGCGAATTCCGCTTGCCGCGGTCCCTGCGACGGTGCGCTTTTTCTCGGCAGAGCAGCAAGGATCCCTCTCGCCATTTTCGAACGGGCTCCCCTAAGAGCACAACGTCTGCCGCTCGGCTAACGTCCAGCTGCCTCTTTAGGCAGGATTCTCCGTGGCACGCCGTTCGTCACTCGGAGTGGAGCAGAAAAGGAGTCACGGAGAAGCGGACCGACTCGCGCTGTGGCTGGAAGGTAAGGCAAGGACACCCCCTTCCGAGGCAGTCGTAGGTGCATTCTGCGTATACGTACGCTTGGCGAAGTCAAAGGCGCTTTTATCCGAGAGAGGAAAGGAGCTCGCCTCTCGGGGAAATGCCCCCGGCGTCAGTCGCCCGAACTCGGTGACCGAGCAGGGCGAGAACGCGGCCGGAGGCTAGAAGCGGCAGCCGGGGAGAAGCGCGGTTTCGCGGGCAGCGAGTGCAACCGCTGTGGAGCGCTTCCGCGCGAAAGCCGTTTGCGAGCCGTGAGAGCGACGTCGTGAAGTTCAGAATCCGAAAAGGGGCGAATTCCGCTTGCCGCGGTCCCTGCGACGGTGCGCTTTTTCTCGGCAGAGCAGCAAGGATCCCTCTCGCCATTTTCGAACGGGCTCCCCTAAGAGCACAACGTCTGCCGCTCGGCTAACGTCCAGCTGCCTCTTTAGGCAGGATTCTCCGTGGCACCCCGTTGGTCACTCGGAGTGGAGCAGAAAAGGAGTCACGGAGAAGCGGACCGACTCGCGCTGTGGCTGGAAGGTAAGGCAAGGACATCCCCTTCCGAGGCAGTCGTAGGTGCATTCTGCATGGCGAAGTCAAAAGCTCTTTTTTCCGACGAGCGGAAAGGAGCCCGCCTCTCGGGAAAGTGCAGCCGGCGTCAGTCGCCCGAACTCGGTGACCGAGCAAGGCGAAATCGCTGCCGGAGGCTGGAAGCGGCTCCCTGGGAGAAGCGCGTGTTCGCCACGGAGAGGCGGACCGACTCGAGCTGTGGTTGGAAGGTAAGGCAAGGACACCCCCTTCCGAGGCAGTCGTAGGTGCATTCTGCGTATAGGTACGCTTGGCGAAGTCAAAAGCTCTTTTTTCAGACGAGCGGAAAGGAGCCCGCCTCTCGGGAAAGTGCAGCCGGCGTCAGTCGCCCGAACTCGGTGACCGAGCAAGGCGAAGTCGCTGCCGGAGGCTGGAAGCGGCAGCCGGGGAGAAGCGCGTGTTCGCCACGGAGAGGCGGACCGACTCGAGCTGTGGTTTGAAGCTAAGGCACGAACAACCCCTTCCGTGGCAGGCGTAGTGCATTCTGCGGATACGTACGCTTGGCGAAGACAAAGGCTCTCCTTTCCGTCGAGCGGAAAGGAGCTCGCCTCTCAGGGAAATGCAGCCTCTGCCAGTCGCCCGAACTTGGTGACGGAGCTGGGCGAGAAAGCGGCCGGAGGCTGGAAGCGGCAGCCGGGGAGAAGCGCGGTTTCGCGGGCAGCGAGTGCAACCGCTGCGCAGCGCTTCCGCGCGAATGCCGTTTCCGAGCCGTGAGAGCGACGTCGTGAAGTTCCGAATCCGAAAAGGGGCGAATTCCGCTTGCCGCGGTCCCTGCGACGGTGCGCTTTTTCTCGGCAGAGCAGCAAGGATCCCTCTCGCCATTTTCGAACGGGCTCCCCTAAGAGCACAACGTCTGCCGCTCGGCTAACGTCCAGCTGCCTCTTTAGGCAGGATTCTCCGTGCCACTCCGTTCGTCACTCGGAGTGGAGCAGAAAAGGAGTCACGGAGAAGCGGACCGACTCGCGCTGTGGCTGGAAGGTAAGGCAAGGACATCCCCTTCCGAGGCAGACGTAGGTGATTTCTGCGTATACGTACGTTTGGCGAAGTCAAAAGCTCTTTTTTCCGACGAGCGGAAAGGAGCCCGCCTCTCGGGAAAGTGCAGCCGGCGTCAGTCGCCCGAACTCGGTGACCGAGCAAGGCGAAGTCGCTGCCGGAGGCTGGAAGCGGCACCCTGGGAGAAGCGCGTGTTCGCCACGGAGAGGCGGACCGACTCGAGCTGTGGTTGGAAGCTAAGGCACGAACACCCCGTTCCGAGGCAGGCCTAGTGCATTTTGCGTATACGTACGCTTGGCGAAGTCAAAGGCGCTTTTATCCGAGAGAGGAAAGGAGCTCGCCTCTCGGGGAAATGCCCCCGGCGTCAGTCGCCCGAACTCGGTGACCGAGCAGGGCGAGAACACGGCCGGAGGCTAGAAGCGGCAGCCGGGGAGAAGCGCGGTTTCGCGGGCAGCGAGTGCAACCGCTGCGCAGCGCTTCCGCGCGAAAGCCGTTTGCGAGCCGTGAGAGCGACGTCGTGAAGTTCCGAATCCGAAAAGGGGCGAATTCCGCTTGCCGCGGTCCCTGCGACGGTGCGCTTTTTCTCGGCAGAGCAGCAAGGATCCCTCTCGCCATTTTCGAACGGGCTCCCCTAAGAGCACAACGTCTGCCGCTCGGCTAACGTCCAGCTGCCTCTTTAGGCAGGATTCTCCGTGGCACGCCGTTCGTCACTCGGAGTGGAGCAGAAAAGGAGTCACGGAGAAGCGGACCGACTCGCGCTGTGGCTGGAAGGTAAGGCAAGGACATCCCCTTCCGAGGCAGTCGTAGGTGCATTCTGCATGGCGAAGTCAAAAGCTCTTTTTTCCGACGAGTGGAAAGGAGCCCGCCTCTCGGGAAAGTGCAGCCGGCGTCAGTCGCCCGAACTCGGTGACCGAGCAAGGCGAAGTCGCTGCCGGAGGCTGGAAGCGGCAGCCGGGGAGAAGCGCGTGTTCGCCAGGGAGAGGCGGACCGACTCGAGCTGTGGTTGGAAGCTAAGGCACGAACACCCCGTTCCGAGGCAGGCGTAGTGCATTTTGCGTATACGTACGCTTGGCGAAGTCAAAGGCGCTTTTATCCGAGAGAGGAAAGGAGCTCGCCTCTCGGGGAAATGCCCCCGGCGTCAGTCGCCCGAACTCGGTGACCGAGCAGGGCGAGAACGCGGCCGGAGGCTGGAAGCGCAGCCGGGGAGAAGCGCGGTTTCGCGGGCAGCGAGTGCAACCGCTGCGCAGCGCTTCCGCGCGAATGCCGTTTCCGAGCCGTGAGAGCGACGTCGTGAAGTTCAGAATCCGAAAAGGGGCGAATTCCGCTTGCCGCGGTCCCTGCGACGGTCCGCTTTTTCTCGGCAGAGCAGGAAGGATCCCTCACGCTATTTTCGAACGGGCTCCCCTCAGAGCACAACATCTGCCGCTCGGCGAAGGTCCAGCTCCCTCTTTAGGCAGGGTACTCCCGTCCAATCTTCTCGACACGCGGAGTGGAGCAGAAAAGGAGCCACGAAGAAGCGGACCGACTCGAGCTGTGGCTGGAAGCTAAGGCAGGAACACCCCGTTCCGAGGCAGGCGTAGTGCATTCTACGTATACATACTCTTGACGAAGTCAAAGGCGCTTTTATCCGAGAGGAAAGGAGCTCGCCTCTCGGGGAAATGCCCCCGGCGTCAGTCGCCCGAACTCGGTAACCGAGCAGGGCGAGAACGCGGCCGGAGGCTGGAAGAGGAAGCCGGGGAGAAGCGCGGTTTCACTGGCAGCGAGTGCAACCGCTGTGGAGCGCTTCTGCGCGAATGCCACTTCCGAGCCGTGAAACCAATGTCGTGCCGTTCCGACGCCGAGAAGGGGCGAATTCCGCTTGCCGCGGTCCCTGCGACGGTGCGCTTTTTCTCGGCAGAGCAGCAAGGATCCCTCTCGCCATTTTCGAACGGGCTCCCCTAAGAGCACAACGTCTGCCGCTCGGCGAAGGTCCAGCTCCCTCTTTAGGCAGGGTACTCCCGGCCAATCAGCTCGACATGCGGAGTGGAGCAGAAAAGGAGCCACGGAGAAACGGACCGACTCGCGCTGCGGCTGGAAGCTAAGGCACGAACACCCCGTTCCGAGGCAGGCGTAGTGCATTTTGCGTATACGTACGCTTGGCGAAGTCAAAGGCGCTTTTATCCGAGAGAGGAAAGGAGCTCGCCTCTCGGGGAAATGCCCCCGGCGTCAGTCGCCCGAACTCGGTGACCGAGCAGGGCGAGAACGCGGCCGGAGGCTAGAAGCGGCAGCCGGGGAGAAGCGCGGTTTCGCGGGCAGCGAGTGCAACCGCTGTGGAGCGCTTCCGCGCGAAAGCCGTTTGCGAGCCGTGAGAGCGACGTCGTGAAGTTCAGAATCCGAAAAGGGGCGAATTCCGCTTGCCGCGGTCCCTGCGACGGTGCGCTTTTTCTCGGCAGAGCAGCAAGGATCCCTCTCGCCATTTTCGAACGGGCTCCCCTAAGAGCACAACGTCTGCCGCTCGGCTAACGTCCAGCTGCCTCTTTTGTCAGGATTCTCCGTGGCACCCCGTTCGTCACTCGGAGTGGAGCAGAAAAGGAGTCACGGAGAAGCGGACCGACTCGCGCTGTGGCTGGAAGGTAAGGCAAGGACATCCCCTTCCGAGGCAGTCGTAGGTGCATTCTGCATGGCGAAGTCAAAAGCTCTTTTTTCCGACGAGCGGAAAGGAGCCCGCCTCTCGGGAAAGTGCAGCCGGCGTCAGTCGCCCGAACTCGGTGACCGAGCAAGGCGAAATCGCTGCCGGAGGCTGGAAGCGGCTCCCTGGGAGAAGCGCGTGTTCGCCACGGAGAGGCGGACCGACTCGAGCTGTGGTTGGAAGGTAAGGCAAGGACACCCCCTTCCGAGGCAGTCGTAGGTGCATTCTGCGTATAGGTACGCTTGGCGAAGTCAAAAGCTCTTTTTTCAGACGAGCGGAAAGGAGCCCGCCTCTCGGGAAAGTGCAGCCGGCGTCAGTCGCCCGAACTCGGTGACCGAGCAAGGCGAAGTCGCTGCCGGAGGCTGGAAGCGGCAGCCGGGGAGAAGCGCGTGTTCGCCACGGAGAGGCGGACCGACTCGAGCTGTGGTTGGAAGCTAAGGCACGAACACCCCGTTCCGAGGCAGGCGTAGTGCATTTTCCGTATACGTACGCTTGGCGAAGTCAAAGGCGCTTTTATCCGAGAGAGGAAAGGAGCTCGCCTCTCGGGGAAATGCCCCCGGCGTCAGTCGCCCGAACTCGGTGACCGAGCAGGGCGAGAACGCGGCCGGAGGCTAGAAGCGGCAGCCGGGGAGAAGCGCGGTTTCGCGGGCAGCGAGTGCAACCGCTGCGCAGCGCTTCCGCGCGAAAGCCGTTTCCGAGCCGTGAGAGCGACGTCGTGAAGTTCAGAATCCGAAAAGGGGCGAATTCCGCTTGCCGCGGTCCCTGCGACGGTGCGCTTTTTCTCGGCAGAGCAGCAAGGATCCCTCTCGCCATTTTCGAACGGGCTCCCCTAAGAGCACAACGTCTGCCGCTCGGCTAACGTCCAGCTGCCTCTTTAGGCAGGATTCTCCGTGGCACGCCGTTCGTCACTCGGAGTGGAGCAGAAAAGGAGTCACGGAGAAGCGGACCGACTCGCGCTGTGGCTGGAAGGTAAGGCAAGGACACCCCCTTCCGAGGCAGACGTAGGTGCATTCTGCGTATACGTACGCTTGGCGAAGTCAAAAGCTCTTTTTTCAGACGAGCGGAAAGGAGCCCGCCTCTCGGTAAAGTGCAGCCGGCGTCAGTCGCCCGAACTCGGTGACCGAACAAGGCGAAGTCGCTGCCGGAGGCTGGAAGCGGCAGCCGGGGAGAAGCGCGTGTTCGCCACGGAGAGGCGGACCGACTCGAGCTGTGGTTTGAAGCTAAGGCACGAACACCCCGTTCCGAGGCAGGCGTAGTGCATTTTGCGTATACGTACGCATGGCGAAGTCAAAGGCGCTTTTATCCGAGAGAGGAAAGGAGCTCGCCTCTCGGGGAAATGCCCCCGGCGTCAGTCGCCCGAACTCGGTGACCGAGCAGGGCGAGAACGCGGCCGGAAGCTAGAAGCGGCAGCCGGGGAGAAGAGCGGTTTCGCGGGCAGCGAGTGCAACCGCTGCGCAGCGCTTCCGCGCGAATGCCGTTTCCGAGCCGTGAGAGCGACGTCGTGAAGTTCAGAATCCGAAAAGGGGCGAATTCCGCTTGCCGCGGTCCCTGCGACGGTGCGCTTTTTCTCGGCAGAGCAGCAAGGATCCCTCTCGCCATTTTCGAACGGGCTCCCCTAAGAGCACAACGTCTGCCGCTCGGCTAACGTCCAGCTGCCTCTTTAGGCAGGATTCTCCGTGGCACGCCGTTCGTCACTCGGAGTGGAGCAGAAAAGGAGTCACGGAGAAGCGGACCGACTCGCGCTGTGGCTGGAAGGTAAGGCAAGGACACCCCCTTCCGAGGCAGACGTAGGTGCATTCTGCGTATACGTACGCTTGGCGAAGTCAAAAGCTCTTTTTTCCGACGAGCGGAAAGGAGCCCGCCTCTCGGGAAAGTGCAGCCGGCGTCAGTCGCCCGAACTCGGTGACCGAGCAAGGCGAAGTCGCTGCCGGAGGCTGGAAGCGGCAGCCGGGGAGAAGCGCGTGTTCGCCACGGAGAGGCGGACCGACTCGAGCTGTGGTTGGAAGCTAAGGCACGAACAACCCCTTCCGTGACAGGCGTAGTGCATTCTGCGTATACGTACGCTTGGCGAAGTCAAAGGCGCTTTTATCCGAGAGAGGAAAGGAGCTCGCCTCTCGGGGAAATGCCCCCGGCGTCAGTCGCCCGAACTCGGTGACCGAGCAGGGCGAGAACGCGGCCGGAGGCTAGAAGCGGCAGCCGGGGAGAAGCGCGGTTTCGCGGGCAGCGAGTGCAACCGCTGTGGAGCGCTTCCGCGCGAAAGCCGTTTGCGAGCCGTGAGAGCGACGTCGTGAAGTTCAGAATCCGAAAAGGGGCGAATTCCGCTTGCCGCGGTCCCTGCGACGGTGCGCTTTTTCTCGGCAGAGCAGCAAGGATCCCTCTCGCCATTTTCGAACGGGCTCCCCTAAGAGCACAACGTCTGCCGCTCGGCTAACGTCCAGCTGCCTCTTTAGGCAGGATTCTCCGTGGCACCCCGTTGGTCACTCGGAGTGGAGCAGAAAAGGAGTCACGGAGAAGCGGACCGACTCGCGCTGTGGCTGGAAGGTAAGGCAAGGACATCCCCTTCCGAGGCAGTCGTAGGTGCATTCTGCATGGCGAAGTCAAAAGCTCTTTTTTCCGACGAGCGGAAAGGAGCCCGCCTCTCGGGAAAGTGCAGCCGGCGTCAGTCGCCCGAACTCGGTGACCGAGCAAGGCGAAATCGCTGCCGGAGGCTGGAAGCGGCTCCCTGGGAGAAGCGCGTGTTCGCCACGGAGAGGCGGACCGACTCGAGCTGTGGTTGGAAGGTAAGGCAAGGACACCCCCTTCCGAGGCAGTCGTAGGTGCATTCTGCGTATAGGTACGCTTGGCGAAGTCAAAAGCTCTTTTTTCAGACGAGCGGAAAGGAGCCCGCCTCTCGGGAAAGTGCAGCCGGCGTCAGTCGCCCGAACTCGGTGACCGAGCAAGGCGAAGTCGCTGCCGGAGGCTGGAAGCGGCAGCCGGGGAGAAGCGCGTGTTCGCCACGGAGAGGCGGACCGACTCGAGCTGTGGTTGGAAGCTAAGGCACGAACTCCCCGTTCCGTGGCAGGCGTAGTGCATTTTGCGTATACGTACGCTTGGCGAAGTCAAAGGCGCTTTTATCCGAGAGAGGAAAGGAGCTCGCCTCTCGGGGAAATGCCCCCGGCGTCAGTCGCCCGAACTGGGTGACCGAGCAGGGCGAGAACGCGGCCGGAGGCTAGAAGCGGCAGCCGGGGAGAAGCGCGGTTTCGCGGGCAGCGAGTGCAACCGCTGCGCAGCGCTTCCGCGCGAATGCCGTTTCCGAGCCGTGAGAGCGACGTCGTGAAGTTCAGAATCCGAAAAGGGGCGAATTCCGCTTGCCGCGGTCCCTGCGACGGTGCGCTTTTTCTCAGCAGAGCAGCAAGGATCCCTCTCGCCATTTTCGAACGGGCTCCCCTAAGAGCACAACGTCTGCCGCTCGGCTAACGTCCAGCTGCCTCTTTAGGCAGGATTCTCCGTGGCACGCCGTTCGTCACTCGGAGTGGAGCAGAAAAGGAGTCACGGAGAAGCGGACCGACTCGCGCTGTGGCTGGAAGGTAAGGCAAGGACACCCCCTTCCGAGGCAGACGTAGGTGCATTCTGCGTATAGGTACGCTTGGCGAAGTCAAAAGCTCTTTTTTCCGAAGAGCGGAAAGGAGCCCGCCTCTCGGGAAAGTGCAGCCGGCGTCAGTCGCCCGAACTCGGTGACCGAGCAAGGCGAAGTCGCTGCCGGAGGCTGGAAGCGGCACCCTGGGAGAAGCGCGTGTTCGCCACGGAGAGGCGGACCGACTCGAGCTGTGGTTTGAAGCTAAGGCACGAACACCCCGTTCCGAGGCAGGCGTAGTGCATTTTGCGTATACGTACGCTTGGCGAAGTCAAAGGCGCTTTTATCCGAGAGAGGAAAGGAGCTCGCCTCTCGGGGAAATGCCCCCGGCGTCAGTCGCCCGAACTCGGTGACCGAGCAGGGCGAGAACGCGGCCGGAGGCTAGAAGCGGCAGCCGGGGAGAAGAGCGGTTTCGCGGGCAGCGAGTGCAACCGCTGCGCAGCGCTTCCGCGCGAATGCCGTTTCCGAGCCGTGAGAGCGACGTCGTGAAGTTCCGAATCCGAAAAGGGGCGAATTCCGCTTGCCGCGGTCCCTGCGACGGTGCGCTTTTTCTCGGCAGAGCAGCAAGGATCCCTCTCGCCATTTTCGAACGGGCTCCCCTAAGAGCACAACGTCTGCCGCTCGGCTAACGTCCAGCTGCCTCTTTAGGCAGGATTCTCCGTGGCACGCCGTTCGTCACTCGGAGTGGAGCAGAAAAGGAGTCACGGAGAAGCGGACCGACTCGCGCTGTGGCTGGAAGGTAAGGCAAGGACACCCCCTTCCGAGGCAGACGTAGGTGCATTCTGCGTATACGTACGCTTGGAAAAGTCAAAAGCTCTTTTTTCCGACGAGCGGAAAGGAGCCCGCCTCTCGGGAAAGTGCAGCCGGCGTCAGTCGCCCGAACTCGGTGACCGAGCAAGGCGAAGTCACTGCCGGAGGCTGGAAGCGGCAGCCGGGGAGAAGCGCGTGTTCGCCACGGAGAGGCGGACCGATTCGAGCTGTGGTTTGAAGCTAAGGCACGAACAACCCCTTCCGTGGCAGGCGTAGTGCATTCTGCGGATACGTACGCTTGGCGAAGACAAAGGCTCTCCTTTCCGTCGAGCGGAAAGGAGCTCGCCTCTCAGGGAAATGCAGCCTCCGCCAGTCGCCCGAACTTGGTGACGGAGCTGGGCGAGAAAGCGGCCGGAGGCTGGAAGCGGCAGCCGGGGAGAAGCGCGGTTTCGCGGGCAGCGAGTGCAACCGCTGCGCAGCGCTTCCGCGCGAATGCCGTTTCCGAGCCGTGAGAGCGACGTCGTGAAGTTCAGAATCCGAAAAGGGGCGAATTCCGCTTGCCGCGGTCCCTGCGACGGTGCGCTTTTTCTCGGCAGAGCAGCAAGGATCCCTCTCGCCATTTTCGAACGGGCTCCCCTAAGAGCACAACGTCTGCCGCTCGGCTAACGTCCAGCTGCCTCTTTTGTCAGGATTCTCCGTGGCACGCCGTTGGTCACTCGGAGTGGAGCAGAAAAGGAGTCACGGAGAAGCGGACCGACTCGCGCTGTGGCTGGAAGGTAAGGCAAGGACATCCCCTTCCGAGGCAGACGTAGGTGATTTCTGCGTATACGTACGTTTGGCGAAGTCAAAAGCTCTTTTTTCCGAAGAGCGGAAAGGAGCCCGCCTCTCGGGAAAGTGCAGCCGGCGTCAGTCGCCCGAACTCGGTGACCGAGCAAGGCGAAGTCGCTGCCGGAGGCTGGAAGCGGCACCCTGGGAGAAGCGCGTGTTCGCCACGGAGAGGCGGACCGACTCGAGCTGTGGTTGGAAGCTAAGGCACGAACACCCCGTTCCGAGGCAGGCCTAGTGCATTTTGCGTATACGTACGCTTGGCGAAGTCAAAGGCGCTTTTATCCGAGAGAGGAAAGGAGCTCGCCTCTCGGGGAAATGCCCCCGGCGTCAGTCGCCCGAACTCGGTGACCGAGCAGGGCGAGAACGCGGCCGGAGGCTAGAAGCGGCAGCCGGGGAGAAGCGCGGTTTCGCGGGCAGCGAGTGCAACCGCTGCGCAGCGCTTCCGCGCGAATGCCGTTTCCGAGCCGTGAGAGCGACGTCGTGAAGTTCAGAATCCGAAAAGGGGCGAATTCCGCTTGCCGCGGTCCCTGCGACGGCGCGCTTTTTCTCGGCAGAGCAGCAAGGATCCCTCTCGCCATTTTCGAACGGGCTCCCCTAAGAGCACAACGTCTGCCGCTCGGCTAACGTCCAGCTGCCTCTTTAGGCAGGATTCTCCGTGGCACCCCGTTCGTCACTCGGAGTGGAGCAGAAAAGGAGTCACGGAGAAGCGGACCGACTCGCGCTGTGGCTGGAAGGTAAGGCAAGGACATCCCCTTCCGAGGCAGTCGTAGGTGCATTCTGCATGGCGAAGTCAAAAGCTCTTTTTTCAGACGAGCGGAAAGGAGCCCGCCTCTCGGGAAAGTGCAGCCGGCGTCAGTCGCCCGAACTCGGTGACCGAGCAAGGCGAAGTCACTGCCGGAGGCTGGAAGCGGCAGCCGGGGAGAAGCGCGTGTTCGCCACGGAGAGGCGGACCGACTCGAGCTGTGGTTTGAAGCTAAGGCACGAACAACCCCTTCCGTGGCAGGCGTAGTGCATTCTGCGGATACATACGCTTGGCGAAGACAAAGGCTCTCCTTTCCGTCGAGCGGAAAGGAGCTCGCCTCTCAGGGAAATGCAGCCTCCGCCAGTCGCCCGAACTTGGTGACGGAGCTGGGCGAGAAAGCGGCCGGAGGCTG
The DNA here is from genome assembly GCF_023343835.1 of Lagopus muta. Taxonomy (NCBI): domain Eukaryota; kingdom Metazoa; phylum Chordata; class Aves; order Galliformes; family Phasianidae; genus Lagopus; species Lagopus muta. Next base: position 159,479 of record NC_064463.1, read on the forward strand.
GAAGCGGCAGTCGGGGAGAAGCGCGGTTTCGCGGGCAGCGAGTGCAACCGCTGCGCAGCGCTTCCGCGCGAATGCCGTTTCCGAGCCGTGAGAGCGACGTCGTGAAGTTCAGAATCCGAAAAGGGGCGAATTCCGCTTGCCGCGGTCCCTGCGACGGTGCGCTTTTTCTCGGCAGAGCAGCAAGGATCCCTCTCGCCATTTTCGAACGGGCTCCCCTAAGAGCACAACGTCTGCCGCTCGGCTAACGTCCAGCTGCCTCTTTAGTCAGGATTCTCCGTGGCACGCCGTTCGTCACTCGGAGTGGAGCAGAAAAGGAGTCACGGAGAAGCGGACCGACTCGCGCTGTGGCTGGAAGGTAAGGCAAGGACATCCCCTTCCGAGGCAGTCGTAGGTGCATTCTGCATGGCGAAGTCAAAAGCTCTTTTTTCCGACGAGCGGAAAGGAGCCCGCCTCTCGGGAAAGTGCAGCCGGCGTCAGTCGCCCGAACTCGGTGACCGAGCAAGGCGAAGTCGCTGCCGGAGGCTGGAAGCGGCAGCCGGGGAGAAGCGCGTGTTCGCCACGGAGAGGCGGACCGACTCGAGCTGTGGTTGGAAGCTAAGGCACGAACACCCCGTTCCGAGGCAGGCGTAGTGCATTTTGCGTATACGTACGCTTGGCGAAGTCAAAGGCGCTTTTATCCGAGAGAGGAAAGGAGCTCGCCTCTCGGGGAAATGCCCCCGGCGTCAGTCGCCCGAACTCGGTGACCGAGCAGGGCGAGAACGCGGCCGGAGGCTGGAAGCGGCAGCCGGGGAGAAGCGCGGTTTCGCGGGCAGCGAGTGCAACCGCTGCGCAGCGCTTCCGCGCGAATGCCGTTTCCGAGCCGTGAGAGCGACGTCGTGAAGTTCAGAATCCGAAAAGGGGCGAATTCCGCTTGCCGCGGTCCCTGCGACGGTCCGCTTTTTCTCGGCAGAGCAGCAAGGATCCCTCACGCTATTTTCGAACGGGCTCCCCTCAGAGCACAACATCTGCCGCTCGGCGAAGGTCCAGCTCCCTCTTTAGGCAGGGTACTCCCGTCCAATCTTCTCGACACGCGGAGTGGAGCAGAAAAGGAGCCACGAAGAAGCGGACCGACTCGAGCTGTGGCTGGAAGCTAAGGCAGGAACACCCCGTTCCGAGGCAGGCGTAGTGCATTCTACGTATACATACTCTTGACGAAGTCAAAGGCGCTTTTATCCGAGAGAGGAAAGGAGCTCGCCTCTCGGGGAAATGCCCCCGGCGTCAGTCGCCCGAACTCGGTAACCGAGCAGGGCGAGAACGCGGCCGGAGGCTGGAAGAGGCAGCCGGGGAGAAGCGCGGTTTCACTGGCAGCGAGTGCAACCGCTGTGGAGCGCTTCTGCGCGAATGCCACTTCCGAGCCGTGAAACCAATGTCGTGCCGTTCCGACGCCGAGAAGGGGCGAATTCCGCTTGCCGCGGTCCCTGCGACGGTGCGCTTTTTCTCGGCAGAGCAGCAAGGATCCCTCTCGCCATTTTCGAACGGGCTCCCCTAAGAGCACAACGTCTGCCGCTCGGCGAAGGTCCAGCTCCCTCTTTAGGCAGGGTACTCCCGGCCAATCAGCTCGACATGCGGAGTGGAGCAGAAAAGGAGCCACGGAGAAACGGACCGACTCGCGCTGCGGCTGGAAGCTAAGGCACGAACACCCCGTTCCGAGGCAGGCGTAGTGCATTCTGTGTATACGTACGCTTGGCGAAGTCAAAGGCGCTTTTATCCGAGAGAGGAAAGGAGCTCGCCTCTCGGGGAAATGCCCCCGGCGTCAGTCGCCCGAACTCGGTGACCGAGCAAGGCGAAATCGCTGCCGGAGGCTGGAAGCGGCACCCGGGGAGAAGCGCGTGTTCGCCACGGAGAGGTGGACCGACTCGAGCTGTGGTTGGAAGCTAAGGCCCGAACAACCCCTTCCAAGGCAGGCGTAGTGCATTCTGCGTATACGTACGCTTGGCGAAGTCAAAGGCGCTCCTTTCCATCGAGCGGAAAGGAGCTCGCCTCTCGGGGAAATGCAGCCTGTGTCAGTCGCCCGAACTTGGTGACGGAGCTGGGCGAGAACGCGGCCGGAGGCTGGAAGCGGCAGCCGGGGAGAAGCGCGGTTTCGCGGGCAGCGAGTGCAACTGCTGCGCAGCGCTTCCGCGCGAATGCCGTTTCCGAGCCGTGAGAGCGACGTCGTGAAGTTCCGAATCCGAAAAGGGGCGAATTCCGCTTGCCGCGGTCCCTGCGACGGTGCGCTTTTTCTCGGCAGAGCAGCAAGGATCCCTCTCGCCATTTTCGAACGGGCTCCCCTAAGAGCACAACGTCTGCCGCTCGGCTAACGTCCAGCTGCCTCTTTAGGCAGGATTCTCCGTGGCACGCCGTTCGTCACTCGGAGTGGAGCAGAAAAGGAGTCACGGAGAAGCGGACCGACTCGCGCTGTGGCTGGAAGGTAAGGCAAGGACACCCCCTTCCGAGGCAATCGTAGGTGCATTCTGCGTATACGTATGCTTGGCGAAGTCAAAAGCTCTTTTTTCAGACGAGCGGAAAGGAGCCCGCCTCTCGGGAAAGTGCAGCCGGCGTCAGTCGCCCGAACTCGGTGACCGAGCAAGGCGAAATCGCTGCCGGAGGCTGGAAGCGGCTCCCTGGGAGAAGCGCGTGTTCGCCACGGAGAGGCGGACCGACTCGAGCTGTGGTTGGTAGCTAAGGCACGAACAACCCCTTCCGAGGCAGGCATGGTGCATTTTGCGGATACGTGCGCTTGGCGAAGTCAAAAGCTCTTTTTTCCGACGAGTGGAAAGGAGCCCGCCTCTCGGGAAAGTGCAGCCGGCGTCAGTCGCCCGAACTCGGTGACGGAGCTGGGTGAGAACGCGGCCGGAGGCTAGAAGCGGCAGCTGGGGAGAAGCGCGGTTTCGCGGGCAGCGAGTGCAACCGCTGTGGAGCGATTCCGCGCAAATGCCTCTTCCGAGCCGTGAAACCGACGTCGTGCAGTTCCGACGCCGAGAAGGGGCGAATTCCGCTTGCCGCGGTCCCTGCGACGGTGCGCTTTTTCTCGGCAGAGCAGCAAGGATCCCTCTGGCTGTTTTCGAACGGGCTCCCCTGAGAGCACAACATCTGCCGCTCGGCGAAGGTCCAGCTCCCTCTTTAGGCAGGGTACTCCCGGCCAATCTGCTCGACACGCGGAGTGGAGCAGAAAAGGAGCCACGGAGAAGCGGACCGACTCGAGCTGTGGCTGGAAGCTAAGGCACGAACACCCCTTCCGAGGCAGGCGTAGTGCATTCTGCGTATACGTACGCTTGGTGAAGTCAAAGGCGCTTTTATTCGAGAGCGGAAAGGAGCTCGCCTCTCGGGGAAATGCCCCCGGCGTCAGTCGCCCGTGCTCGGTGACCGAGCAGGTCGAGAAAGCTGCCGGAGGCTGGAAGCGGCAGCCGGGGAGAAGCGCGGTTTCGCGGGCAGCGAGTGCAACCGCTGCGCAGCGCTTCCGCGAGAATGCCACTTCCGAGCCGTGAAACCGACGTCGTGCGGTTCCGACGCCGAGAAGGGGCGAATTCCGCTTGCCGCGGTCCCTGCGACGGTGCGCTTTTTCTCCGCAGAGCACAGAAGGATCCCACTCGCCATTTTCGAATGGGATCCCCTAAGAGCACAACATCTGCCGCTCGGCGAAGGTCCAGCTCCCTCTTTAGGCAGGATTCTCCGTGGCACCCCGTTCGTCACTCGGAGTGGAGCAGAAAAGGAGTCACGGAGAAGCGGACCGACTCGCGCTGTGGCTGGAAGGTAAGGCAAGGACACCCCCTTCCGAGGCAGTCGTAGGTGAATTCTGCGTATACGTATGCTTGGCGAAGTCAAAAGCTCTTTTTTCCGAAGAGCGGAAAGGAGCCCGCCTCTCGGGAAAGTGCAGCCGGCGTCAGTCGCCCGAACTCGGTGACGGAGCTGGGCGAGAACGCGGCCGGAGGCTGGAAGCGGCAGCCGGGGAGAAGCGCGGTTTCGCGGGCAGCGAGTGCAACCACTGCGCAGCGCTTCCGCGCGAATGCCGTTTCCGAGCCGTGAGAGCGACGTCGTGAAGTTCAGAATCCGAAAAGGGGCGAATTCCGCTTGCCGCGGTCCCTGCGACAGTCCGCTTTTTCTCGGCAGAGCAGCAAGGATCCCTCTGGCTATTTTCGAACGGGCTCCCCTGAGAGCACAACATCTACCGCTCGGCGAAGGTCCAGCTCCCTCTTTAGGCAGGGTACTCCCGGCCAATCTGCTCGACACGTGGAGTGGAGCAGAAAAGGAGCCACGGAGAAGCGGACCGACTCGAGCTGTGGCTGGAAGCTAAGGCTGGAACACCCCGTTCGGAGGCAGGCGTAGTGCATTCTGCTGATACGTACGCTTGGAGAAGTCAAAGGCGCTTTTATCCGAGAGAGGAAAGGAGCTCGCCTCTCGGGGAAATGCCCCCGGCGTCAGTCGCCCGAACTGGGTGACCGAGCAGGGCAAGAACGCGGCCGGAGTCTGGAAGAGGCAGCCGGGGAGAAGCGCGGTTTCGCGGGCAGCGAGTGCAACCGCTGCGCGGCGCTACCGCGCGAATGCCTCTTCCGAGCAGTTAAACCGACGTCGTGAAGTTCCGAATCCGAGAAGGGGCGAATTCCGCTTGCCGGGGTCCCTGCGACGGTGCGCTTTTTCTCGGCAGAGCAGCAAGGATCCCTCTCGCCATTTTCGAACGGGCTCCCCTAAGAGCACAACGTCTGCCGCTCGGCTAACGTCCAGCTGCCTCTTTAGGCAGGGTTCTTCCTTTCACTCCGTTCATCACTCGGAGTGGAGCAGAAAAGGAGCCACGGAGAAGCGGACCGACTCGCGCTGTGGCTGGAAGGTAAGGCAAGGACATCCCCTTCCGAGGCAGTCGTAGGTGCATTCTGCGTATACGTACGCTTGGCGAAGTCGAAAGCTCTTTTTTCCGACGAGCGGAAAGGAGCCCGCCTCTCAGGGAAATGCAGCCTGCGTCAGTCGTCCGAACTCGGTGACGGAGCTCGGCGAGAAAGCGGCCGGAGGCTGGAAGTGGCAGACGGGGAGAAGCGTGGTTTCGCGGGCAGCGAGTGCAACCGCTGCGCAGCGCTTCCGCGCGAATGCCGTTTCCGAGCCGTGAGAGCGACGTCGTGAAGTTCAGAATCCGAAAAGGGGCGAATTCCGCTTGCCGCGGTCCCTGCGACGGTCCGCTTTTTCTCGGCAGAGCAGCAAGGATCCCTCTCGCCATTTTCGAACGGGCTCCCCTAAGAGCACAACGTCTGCCGCTCGGCTAACGTCCAGCTGCCTCTTTAGGCAGGATTCTCCGTGCCACTCCGTTCGTCACTCGGAGTGGAGCAGAAAAGGAGTCACGGAGAAGCGGACCGACTCGCGCTGTGGCTGGAAGGTAAGGCAAGGACAACCCCTTCCGAGGCAGTCGTAGGTGCATTCTGCGTATACGTACACTTGGCGAAGTCAAAAGCTCTTTTTTCCGACGAGCGGAAAGGAGCTCGCCTCTCGGGGAAATGCCCCCGGCGTCAGTCGCCCGAACTCGGTGACCGAGCAAGGCGAAATTGCTGCCGGAGGCTGGAAGCGGCACCCGGGGAGAAGCGCGTGTTCGCCACGGAGAGGCGGACCGACTCGAGCTGTGGTTGGAAGCTAAGGCCCGAACAACCCCTTCCGAGGCAGGCGTAGTGCATTCTGCGGATACGTACGCTTGGAGAAGTCAAAGGCGCTTTTATCCGAGAGAGGAAAGGAGCTCGCCTCTCGGCGAAATACCCCCGGCGTCCGTCGCCCGAACTTGGTGACCGAGCAGGGCAAGAACGCGGCCGGAGTCTGGAAGAGGCAGCCGGGGAGAAGCGCGGTTTCGCGGGCAGCGAGTGCAACCGCTGCGCGGCGCTACCGCGCGAATGCCTCTTCCGAGCATTGAAACCGACGTCGTGCAGTTCTGACGCCGAGAAGGGGCGAATTCCGCTTGCCGCGGTCCCTGCGACGGTGCGCTATTTCTCGGCAGAGCAGCAAGGATCCCTCTGGCTATTTTCGAACGGGCTCCCCTGAGAGCACAACGTCTGCCGCTTGGCTAACGTCCAGCTGCCTCTTTAGGCAGGATTCCCCGTGCCACTCTGTTCGTCACTCGGAGTGGAGCAGAAAAGGAGTCACGATGAAGCGGACCGACTCGCGCTGTGGCTGGAAGGTAAGGCAAGGACATCCTCTTCCGAGGCAGTCGTAGGTGCATTCTGCGTATACGTACGCTTGTTGAAGACAATGGCGCTCCTTTCCATCGAGCGGAAAGGAGCTCGCCTCTCGGGGAAATGCCCCCGGCGTCAGTCGCCCGAACTCGGTGACGGAGCAGGGCGAGAACGCAGGCGGAGGCTGGAAGAGGCAGCCGGGGAGAAGCGCGGTTTCGCGGGCAGCGAGTGCAACCACTGCGAAGCGCTTCCGCGCGAATGCCTCTTCAGAGCCGTGAAACCGACGTCGTGCAGTTCCGATGCCGAGAAGGGGCGAATTCCGCTTGCCGCGGTCCCTGCGACGGTCCGCTTTTTCTCGGCAGAGAAGCAAGGATCCCTCTCGCCATTTTCGAACGGGCTCCCCTAAGAGCACAACGTCTGCCGCTCGGCTAACGTCTAGCTGCCTCTTTAGGCAGGGTTCTCCCTGTCACTCCGTTCGTCACTCGGAGTGGAGCAGAAAAGGAGTCACGAAGAAGCGGACCGACTCGTGCTGTGGCTGGAAGGTAAGGCACGAACACCCCCTTCCGAGGCAGTCGTAGGTGCATTCTGTGTATACGTACGCTTGGCTAAGACAAACGCGCTCCTTTCCGACGAGCGGAAAGGAGCTCGCCTCTCGGGGAAATGCCCCCGGCGTCAGTCGCCCGAACTCGGTGACAGAGCAGGGCGAGAACGCGGCCGGAGGCTGGAAGCGGCACCCGGGGAGAAGCGCGTGTTCGCCACAGAGAGGCGGACCGACTCGAGCTGTGGTTGGAAGCTCAGGCACGAACAACCCCTTCCGAGGCAGGCGTGGTGCATTCTGCGGATACGTACGCTTGGCGAAGACAAAGGCGCTCCTTTCCGTCAAGCGGAAAGGAGCTCGCCTCTCAGGGAAATGCAGCCTGCGTCAGTCGCCCGAACTCGGTGACGGAGCTGGGCGAGAACGCGGCCGGAGGCTGGAAGCGGCATCCGGGGATAAGCGCGGCTTCGCGGGCAGCGAGTGCAACCGCTGCGCAGCGCTTCCGCGCGAATGCCATTTCCGAGCCGTGAGAGCGACGTCGTGCAGTTCCGACGCCGAGAAGGGGCGAATTCCGCTTGCCGCGGTCCCTGCGACGGTGCACTTTTTCTCGGCAGAGCAGCAAGGATCCCTCTCGCCATTTTCGAACGGGCTCCCCTAAGAGCACAACGTCTGCCGCTCGGCTAACGTCCAGCTGCCTCTTTAGGCAGGGTTATCCGTGCCACTCCGTTCGTCACTCGGAGTGGAGCAGAAAAGGAGCCACGGAGAAGCGGACCGACTCGCGCTGTGGCTGGAAGGTAAGGCAAGGACACCCCCTTCCGAGGCAGTCGTAGGTGCATTCTGCGTATACGTTCGCTTGGCGAAGTCAAAAGCTCTTTTTTCTGACGAGCGGAAAGGAGCCCGCCTCTCGGTAAAGTGCAGCCGGCGTCAGTCGCCCGAACTCGGTGACCGAGCAAGGCGAAATCGCGGCCGGAGGCTGGAAGCGGCACCCAGGGAGAAGCGCGTGTTCGCCACTGAGAGGCGTAGCGACTAGAGCTCTGGCTGGAAGCTAAGGCACGAACACTCCCTTCCGAGGTAGGCGTAGTGCATTCTGCGTATACATACGCTTGGCGAAGTCAAAGGCGCTTTTTTCCGTCGAGCGGAAAGGAGCTCGCCTCTCGGGGAAATGCCCCCGGCGTCAGTCGCCCGAACTCGGTGACCGAGCAGGGCGAGAACGCGGCCGGAGGCTGGAAGCGGCAGCCGGGGAGAAGCGCGGTTTCGCGGGCAGTGAGTGCATCCGCTGTGAAGCGTTTCCGCGCGAATGCCGTTTCCGAGCCATGAGAGCGACGTCGTGAAGTTCCGACGCCGAGAAGGGGCGAATAAAGCGTGACGCGGTCCCTGAGACGTGGGGCTTTTTCTCCGCAGAGCACGAAGGATCCCTCTCGCCCTTTTCGAATGGGCTACCCTGAGAGCACAACGTCGGCCACTCGGTGAACTTTCAGCTGCATCTTTAGGCAGGGTTCTCCCGGCCAATCTGTTCAACACGCGGAGTGGAGCAGAAACGGAGCCACGGAGAAGAGGACCAACTTGAGCTAAGGCTGGAAGCTAAGGCACGAACACCCCGTTCCGAGGCAGGCGTAGTGCATTCTGCGGATACGAACGCTTGGCGAAGTCAAAGGCGCTCCTTTCCGTCAAGCGGAAAGGAGCTCGCCTCTCAGGGAAATGCAGCCTGCGTCAGTCACCCGAACTTGGTGACGGAGTTGGGCGAGAACGCGGCCGGAGGCTGGAAGCGGCAGCCGAGGAGAAGCGCGGTTTCGCGGGCAGCGAGTGCAACCGCTGCGCAGCGCTTCTGTGCAAATGCCTCTTCCAAGCCGTGAAACCGACGTCGTGCAGTTCCGACGCCGAGAAGGGGCGAATTCCGCTTGCCGCGGTCCCAACGACGGTGCGCTTTTTCTCGGCAGAGCAGCAAGGATCCCTCTCGCCATTTTCGAAAGGGCTCCCCTCAGAGCACAACATCTGCCGCTCGGCGAACGTCCAGCTCCCTCTTTAGGCAGGGTACTCCCGGCCAATCTGCTCGACACGCGGAGTGGAGCAGAAAAGGAGCCACGGAGAAGCGGACCGACTCGAGCTGTGGCTGGAAGGTAAGGCACGAACACCCCGTTCCGAGGCAGTCGTAGTGCATTCTGCGTATACGTACGCTTGGCGAAGTCAAAGGCGCTTTTTTCTGTCGAGCGGAAAGGAGCCCGCCTCTCGAGAAAGTGCAGCCTGCGTCTGTCGCCCGAACTCGGTGACCGAACAGGGCGAGAACGCGGCCGGAGGCTGGAAGACGCAGCCGGGGAGAAGAGCGGTTTCACGGGTAGCGAGAGCAACCGCTGCGCAGCCCTTCCGTGCGAATGCCTCTTCCGAGCTGTGAGAGCGACGTCGTGCAGTTCCGACGCCGAGAAGGGGCGAATTCTGCTTGCCGCGGTCCCTGCGATGGTGCGCTTTTTCTCGGCAGAGCAGCAAGGATCCCTCTCGCCATTTTCGAACGGGCTCCCCTAAGAGCACAACGTCTGCCGCTCGGCTAACGTCCAGCTGCCTCTTTAGGCAGGGTTCTCCCTGTCACTCCTTCTTCACTCGGAGTGGAGCAGAAAAGGAGCCACGGAGAAGCGGACCGACTCACGCTGTGGCTGGAAGGTAAGGCAAGGACACCCCCGTACAAGGTAGTCGTAGGTGCAGTCTGCGTATACGTACGCTTGGCAAAGACAAAGGCGCTTTTATCCGAGAGCGGAAATGAGCTCTCCTCTCGGGGAAATGCAGCCTGCGTCAGTCGCCCGAGCTCGGTGACCGAGCTGGGCAAAACCGCGGCCGGAGGCTCGAAGAGGCAGCCGGGGAGAAGCGCGGTTTCGCAGGCAGCGAGTGCAACCGCTGCCGATCATCAGGGCCATGTCCGCTACAGGGGCTTTTATCAGAGTGCTGTCCACCTTGAACACTCCTTAATCTCACCCTTCTCAGTATTTCCTTTGTTGCTCTTGTAGTTATCAACGTGTAGCTGCATGGCAATTATTCTAGCTCCAGCCTGCAGAGGCTCCTTCTGCACAGCCAAAGGTGCCCTAACGAGGAGGAAAGGCAGCAAAGCCCTCACCCAGCAAGGCCACGCACTGGTACGTCTCCAGCATCACGTCCCGGTACAGCGCTCGCTGCGCAGGGTCCAGCAGCGCCCACTCCTCCCTGCTGAAAGACACGGCCACCTCCGCAAAGCTCATGGGCTCCTGCAAGCAAAGAGGCTCCTTGCTGGGAACAGCCAAGGCCCAGGGAAGCAGCCCAAACAGGACACAAACTCCCGTCCCAGACGCTTCTCTGGCCCCAGCACACACAGCTTCTCTGGCCCCAGCACACACACGCTGGCTGAGGCCACCTCCCTCTCCCCCTGCATTCACATCCCTCGCCCCTCGGCCTCTCCTGCCTGCTTCCCCCAGCCCCTACCTGAGATGCATGTGCTGTGGCCATCTGCTGCTCTCCTGCAGCTGAGATGATCACAGCTGGAAGGCAGAAGTTGAACTGGAGCCTGCAGGGACAAGAGAAATGGCAGGGGAGCTGTGAGGGAACGCAGCAGTCCCTGTCCCAGCCCAGCCCTCCACAGCCCATCTGCAGGGCACTGCCTGGGGGATGGCACAGCAGGCCTTGCACAGGAACACAAGCAGCAACAGCACTGGTAACACTCTGGCTGAAGCTGATTACAAATCACAAAGCTGACTCAGACTGGGTGGCACAAAGAACTGACAACGGTTCAGCAGCTGAGGATACATGGACTGTATGCCTAAAGACAGTGCATAGCCAGGAGGCAGTCATCTTACCCCTAAACAGGGAGCAGCCCCAAGTGCCCCTTGAGTTCTCTGTCTCAGCAAAGGCTGTACGACAGGATCTTCCCACAGTCAGGGATGTCTCTCAAGGTCACACCTGTATAGACATCCCTGTGAGGTGATCCAGTGATCTCTGAGTGAAATACTTCCTCAAAATATCTAAAATAATCTCCTCTGTCTCAAATTAAAATCATTCCCCTTGTCCCCATCATTATCCACCCTAGTAAAAAGCCGTTCCCCTGCAGTTTATAGTTTCCTTCAATTTCTGGAAGTCCACAATGTGGTCTCCCCGGAGCCTTCCCTTCTCCTAGTTAAACAAGCCCAGTTTCCCCAGTGCACCAAGAATGCCTCGATGGCTGCATCTCCCTCCTCTCCCACCAGGGGGCGACGCTTCCCACTCCACTCCGCAAGTACACCTCCCTCACTTCAGGGCACGGTTCTCAGCACCGTGCGCCCTTTGCACGAGGCAGCCTGGGCTGCACTTTACTGACTTGCTGCTCGGGTGCGTTCTCAACGTATGCTCCAGTCAGCCCACAGGCTGTCAGCTTTTCAGCTTCTATTACACAGCCCAGTGCCAGGGCTGGCGCAGATACTGGACTACTTGTGAGAAATCCAACTCCATAACCACAAAATGATATAAAGCAGGTCTATTTTGAGTTACAGCACTACGCACACACGCTGGGAGCTGAGGAAGGAGCCTTTCCTAACCTGCACACCGTAAAAGGACAGTTTAAGGATGCTAATAGAGACAAGTTACACACATGCAAGGAGAGGATATTACATGCAAGATAGGAGAGGATTGATTCTAAGAAAGTAGGCAAAGATTATTCTGATTTTATAATTAGGATAGGAGTTGATGTTCATTGGTTCCAGAAAGTTATAATATTTTCCACCCCAATTGCTGAGACCTGATTTCTGCAGATCTTGTTCCTTGCTGTAGTGGCACATGTTTTGGCGCATCTTATGCTGCTTCCATTAAACATACTCAAGAAAGAACGCAACAAGGTATTATCCAAAGTAAATTGGTGGATCATCTATGAATATTCCAAGAAAGAATAAGACTATGCAAGACTTGAAGAATTACCGAGGCAGGCAAACTCGGTAACCAACTGGTTAATCTGCTCCACAGTTCTGTAAATCCAAATGAGGTATCATCCAGAGTAAATTGGTGGATCACCTGAATTTGTTCCCATAGATCAGTGTCCACATCTCTCAGAATCACAGAATCACAGGATTGGAAGGGACCTCAGGAACCATCAATCTCCAACCCCCTGCCACATTCAAGGCCACCAACCTCTACATTTCATACCAGCCCAGGCTGCCCAGGGCCCCATCCAACCTGGCCTTGAACACCTCCAGGGATGGACGGGGCATCCACAACCACTCAGGGCAGCTGTTCCAGCACCCAGACAGAGCCCTGGGGGATGCCGCTCGTTACTGGCCTCCACCCAAACATAGCATCATTAACCACCACACTCTGTCTGTGGCCTTTCCACCAATACCTTATGCATCGAGTGGTCCACCCATCAAATCCACATCCCTCCAATTTGGAGATAAGGATGTGGTGGGGGACCATGTCAAAGGCCTTGCTCAAGTCCAGGTAAATGACATCAGTTGCCTTTCCCTTGTCCACCCATGCCGTCACTCCATCATAGAATGCCACCAGGTTGGATAGGGATAACCTTCCCCTGGTGAAGCCATGCTGGCTGTCTCGGATCACATGCCAATTCCTCATGTGACCAAGCATGTCATCCAGGAGGATCTGTTCCATGATCTTCCCAGGCACAGAGCGAGACTCACCGGCCTGTAGTTCCTGGGGTCCTCCTTGCTCCATTTCTTGTCAATGGGAGTGACGTGACCCTTCCTCCAGTCATCCGAGACCTCACCTGACAGCCACGATTTTTCAGATATGATGGAGAGCAGCTCAGCAGCCACCTCAGCCAGCTCCTTCAGAACCCTGGGATGCAGCCATCCAGCCCCATAGACTTGTGCACATTCAGTCTCATGAGGTGGTCTCAGACCTGCTCTGTCCTCACAGCGGGGTGGGGGATTTACCACCACACATCTGTTTCTTCGAGTTTCATCAGTTTTGATTAATTATAGCCTACACTCCTCCTTCTTTGGCCATCAGGAGATCAAGACCCATTCCATTCTGCAATACTATTTCACTAGGAGAGGATACCTCTGTTTGCAATCCAAGTACAGCATCTGTGGGGAAGTCTCTGGACTCTCAGGACGTGCTAGAGACATAACAGCACACCAGTGTGGTTAAAAGCTATGAGTCTGTTTTATTGTTAAGCACTACTCTATTCGTACATGTTAACAGAGCATTCTGCAAAACATTCTTGAACTGTTCACACAGGCGCTTAGCCAATCAGAGCCATGAGATGTTCTTTCTTCTTCTAAAGGTGTCTTTAGTTCTCATGCCACTTATCTTGCTCCACAGCTGCTGCTCTGAACAGTTTTTTCTTATGTTCCCACAAGTATCCACAGCTGAGCTCTTGATATTCTCCAGTGTAGCTGCTATACTGACAATTGCCTTTTCTGATTCACTTACTCCTGGACTAGGAATAAACCATCCAGTAAAACTATGGAGCCCACAGGGCCTGTCTATAAGGGGGTTATTCCCCGCTTCACCCTTTTCCAAGAGCTTCTCAGCATCCCTGGGGGAGGAGCTGTTCCATTGAAGCACTAAGCATCCTCCTGCATAATGTCCTTCTAGTTCTCAGGAAGGGTCTTACATTGAGGCCTGCCTATAGCTCTACACTGAATTTAGGTCCTTTTTCCTATTGTTCTATTTAATTTGCACACCTATGCCTACTTCCTGCTCCACCCCATGGTGTCCAAATGGTGGAGGGAGTCCCACACTGAGGGATTTCCATTCCTCCATCTCTTGGTAAGGCTGTACATATCCTGCAATCAGGGAGCTTTAGGCTAACCACTGTTCCTTTAGTGATGTTTAAATAGGTATTTTCACACCAGGCTGAAGCAAGTCTTATGTAACACATGCAACCTATAGAACACATTCTAAACATATTGTCTCTCAATCCTTAGCTCCAGTGGTCCGGTCTTCTTAACAGTGCACTGGGGCTGAGATGTCTTCTTAACTCATGTGTAGTTCCACCACGCTTTCTCTTTCACCTTGATCGCTATGGATGATGCTCTGGATGATGCTCTCAACCCCAAATCTTGGAATTGTCTCTTGTAACAATACTTTAGTTACTTCCTGCACCTTGTTGGTCCTGCAAGGGAAAAGGTGTCTGTTAATACCAACATATACCTATACCCCTTTTCCCTGTGAGTTCAGAGAAATCAATTCACCATTGTTGTCCAGGATAAATTCCCTTCCCTGTTAGTCCCATGGCACCGTGGGGCCTGTTCTAGGACTATTCTGTAAACAAATCTGACATTGCTCTGTTACCTGCTTAGTGGTGGTGTATAAATTCCAAGCCACAATCCGTTGCCTCAAGTATTTATACAGGGTCTCAGTTCCCCAGTGAGTTTTCCTGTGCTCAGCCATGATTATGGCCCATAACAGGGAGGTGAGAACTACTATCTTGTTTTGAAGCCTGCACTTCTGTGTCCTCTGTTTCTGAACGCTTTCCAAGCCCTCTTGATTAGTTTATCCAGGTCCTGTATTTTGCTTCCTTTAATCTGTACTTCACCAGGAGAAAATAAAGACGTTCTTGCTCTGATTAACAAGAGACCTTGGGAGATGTGAACAAGTTCAGCAGACATGGAGAGAGAAAACTGAAAGACTGCAACTATTTGTGCCAGACAGAACCTCTTGACATGATCACAAGGCGTCTAGCTTGTACACCTGGCATGGGAGTGAGCAGATGCTATCAAGGTCAAGCTGACAAATGGCATGCACTGGCAGCAGGATGCCAGCATCCACAGCATCCACATCCAGCATCTCACTGACAACCTGGTGTTTGACAGCCTCTATGACCTCATCATCCACTATCAGGAGATGCCACTGAGGTACAACAGACTTGATATGAAGCTGACAGAGCTGGTGCTCGAGTCCAACACCCACAGCAACAAAGCCTGTGTGTCACGGGACGGCACAAGAGGGACGAGCCCAGCTCTAGTGCCATCTCCTTCAGGGCAGGACGGAAGGATGATCCAGCACTACTGCATGCAGAAAAAGGGTCATGATTAATGAGACATTTGACCAAGAGCATGTTGTTCAAGATCATTGTGTGCAATAAAAGTTTTTGTTCTGCTCTAACAACAGTCTGTGCCTAATTGCCACAGGTAAACCTTAATCTGCTTTGCCCTCCTCAATCTGTATGAGGACCCTTGGATAGGATTTTAAAAGGTTACAGAGAGTTGTTACCAGTATTCCATGGTTGTACATCCATATGCAACACCACCTTGTCATCCCTAGGGAGATCCTTTGCTGATGGAGCTTCCACAGTCTGGCAAGTTGCTTCCTTCCTCGTTGTTCTCTAGGGCTTGGGATCCAGCAGCAATTTTGTAACCTAAATAGGTTACTTGTGGCCGTGCCATCTGTGCTTTCTGTGGAGAAACTCGATAGGCATGAAGTCCGAGAAAGTTTAGTAGACTAATCATCCTTGCTATGTATACCTCCTTTGTTTTGGTAGCTATCAGAAGGTCATCATGTGCTGTGACAGGGATCCTCATCCTGGGGCCGTACCCATTGCTGCACTCTTTGGCAAGTTGGTTCCTGAAAAGAGTGGGGCTATTCTGAACACTTGGGGAAGCAAACATCAGCTGATTCTCTGGACTCAATGGTAGACAAAAGATAGCACCTTCTAGGTCCAGAACGGCAAACCATGCCAGTTCCCCTGATAGTTTTGTAAGCAGTGTGTATGGGTATGCTACCAATGGGTATAAATCCTACACTGTTCTATTGATGGCCCTTAAATCTTGTACTCACACTCCAACAACAACCCGAATTTCTGAAAACTGTCCATTATTGGCCGGATTCCTTTCCCATCTCCGAATTTGAGGGGGTACTGTTCAATCTGAACCGGCTGAGTTCCCTGCTTTATTCCAATTGCTATTGGAGCTGCATTCTTAGCTCTTACTGGGGTTTCTAGTATCCACATCCCAGGACAGATTTGATCACTTCCTTTGTCTGGGATCCTGGTCCCAGCAGAGGTAGTGATCAATGCTAAACTAAGCACCTCTATTAACAGCTCTTCTTGTACCTTAAATTCCAATCCTCCTCTCAACTTGATTTCAGCTTCCACTTGTTCTAGTAAATCTTGCCCTAGTAAAGGCTTTGGTGAATTTGGCACCTGCAAACATTTGTGTATCCCTACCTGTTCATACAACTTAGTATACATACAACTTAGTATACATACCTCCTCACTTCTGCCAGTGGCTTCCATTGCGGTTACAAATTCATCACTTCCTGGAGTTAGAGAAGTATTTCACACCCAGTAAGTTGCTCCAGTTACTACCAATTCCACACTTGGCTGCAATTCCTTCCTTAGCTTAATCTTCTCCACTCTTAACTGTTATTGCACATGTTACCAAATCCAGTGCCTCTTTTTGCATTGTTTTTCTATCCAAGGAGGACAGAACCCTCCTGGGCCTTTCCAGCTCCCCCCCTTCAGCTCCTCCTGAGGAGATCTCTGGGTCCTACAGCCCTGCTCTCAGCTCCTCCCCTGCTAAGGCTTCCCATGCTAACACTGGGATATCCAGTTTCCCAGGTCTCTGCAGATGAAGGCTAGGCACTTCCAGCGTCTCATCTCCTGCCTTGGCACAAACAAGATTAACTGCTAAATGGTCACCACCTTCCAACCACCATTGTTTGCAATTATTAATTGAAGTTTTCTTGCTCACGGTGCCCCCAGGCTCCCCAGCAGTATCTGAAGTGGAATTTGCCTGGGAACTTCCTTTCCCCTGCTCCCCCATACTCAATTCCATTGATTCCTTATCGTTCCCCAACGTCCACACCTTATAGGTAGAATGTTAGTGTGACCAAATGCATATTCCTCTTTAAAGCCCAGTCCACAGTGCCAACCGAAACGCCACTTTCCTCTATTCCACTGTAATCCCTGGACACTACTACAGGTCAAGCCTCTGATAATTTCTTGTTTATTTCTTTCCCAGTGGAAAAAAAAATATACAGAAATGAGTGAGTCCTCTGTCACTCCCCCCCCCCCCCCCCCCAAAAAAAAAAAAAATTAAAAAAGGATTCTGCCTTTGTGAGCTCTGGGATGACACATTCCTCTCATCATGCATTGCTTTTCACTTTTTTTCCCCCCAGCGAAACAAATAGATGAATAGGGTGAGTCTTGTTCCCAGAACGCAATTTGAGGCTTCTCACAGAATCACCACCTGCCCCATCTTGTTATGCTTTGCTTTTTTCTTTTTTTTTTTCCAGAAGAAGGAACTGAAGTATCGAGTGAGTCTTCCCCAAACCAGAGAAATACAGGGTTTCCCATGGGATGACAAACTGTCCCACCTCAGCATCCATTGCTTTTTCTTTCTTTTCCAGGAAAACCATGTGAAGAATTGGACTGAGAGATGAATTGCACCTCACAACACAGCATACCACAACTACAAAACTCAAAGCGACAGCCCTTTATGTCCCGTTGCAGTGCTGTGAGAACAGCTTTGCACTTCAGAGCTGACTCCCTGAGCCCCACTGCAAGGGGGGACTCTCCTTCGCCATGACCCCCATCACTCACATTGAATGCCCGAAGAAACAACAGCCCAAAAGGTTTCTCCTAGTGGTTCAGCTGATTATGTTACTCTTCCCGCTGTGCTGATGGTAACCATTAACCCAAGAGCTTATCAAGAAGGTTATGGCTTGAGTGGGTGCTGCTGAACATGTTTGGAGCCTGTCACAGGGTTATTACTAGATATAAGTCTGTGATGGGGTGAGGGGGGGGGGAGGAGGGAAGAAAAAAAAAAAAAAAAAGCAAAAGAGAGAAGGCAAAAAAACTGAAGGGATACTAACAGTTTGCCCCGGGCCATGCACTTTGGGAGAGAGGGAAGGACAGAAAGCTAGCGGATAGTTTTAACAAAAAGACAATGGCAACTATCTGAGGAGGAACGGTAATTCACTAAATTTAACCAAATCAAACAAAATGAGAGAGACATGAGTACCCAGAGTATGAGTCAAACCACAATAGTGCGAGGGAAAGCATTTGCTCCACTGAGCTGGGCCAAAGGGAGAGGCTGGGGTCCTCCAGAGCTCCACCCCACTTCCTCTTCCCACCAGGTCCTCCGAGGATGCTGCCCCTCCCTTCCCGTCAGAACACTTAAAATGCCCGTAAAAGGCAGTAAACAGAACCATGACATTAACTCAGTAACTCCCACTGGTCCACAATGGTGTTCTGATGTGGAATACTGACCACAAAAAAACAAACCACACCAACCACAAAAAAACCACATCGCGTTCCTTTGACACTTCCTTGAAGCACGCGTCTTTGCCAGAGGACTTTGAGAGTTTGTGCTTATAAAGTGAAATCATAACATATAGGAAATGAATTGCTGCAGAGAACTGTAGATGATGGTTTTCCATCCTGTGCATCCAGAATGTGAAAGGCAGAGGCTGGGAGCTCATTTGCATAAATCATTTTCTGCTTAAGCAGATATTAACATGGGATCACAGAATGAGAAGGTTGGAAAGGATCTACAAGGCCATCCAGTCCAACTGTCCTCCAGTCACCATTACTACCACTAAGCAACTGCACCGTATCTTGTAGCACCTCATTTCAACACCTCGAATGCCAGCAGGGATGGTCAACCCCACCCCTCCTTGGGCCATTCCAGTGCCTGAACACTCTTTGAGTGAAAAACTTTTTCCTTATATCTAATCTAAATCTCCCCTGGCGCAACTTGTGGGCATTTTCTCAGGTTCTATTTGTTGCATAAGAGAAGCGGCCAACCCCCTCCTCATCAAAACCTCCCCTACAGGGTGCCATGTGGTCTCCCCTGAGCCTCCTCTTCTCCACATGACCCATCGCAGCTCCTCATAAGACCCGACTGTGCTCCAGACTGGGGGTGTTGTGGCCGAAGTGCAGCACCTGACACTCGTTCTTACTGAACTTCATGCCAAGGATTTCTTGTTTTCTTTTACAGCAGTGGCCAATCTGAGCTACAGCTGGGCTTTTGCCTTTCTAACTTCTTCCCTGCATATCTCAGGAACTTTGTAGCCTTTCCAAGTAGCCATCCCTTCTTCCAGAGGACGTAGACTCTCTTTTTCTCCCAGAATCTAAACAAGAGTTCCTGGATCATCCAAACTGGTTTTCTTCCTCTCCATTTTGCCTTATGGCACTCAAGAATAGCCTTTAAGATTTCCATCTTGAAGTGCGTCCAGGCTTCCTGGACCCCTTTACCCTTCAGGAGTGACTCCCAAGGGACCCCTGCAACAAGCGTCCTGAAGAGGTCAAAGTCTACCCACTGAAGTTCAAGGTAACAGTTTTGTAATCACCCTTCTGACATCTCCAAGAATAGAGAACTCTGCAATTTCATGGTCGCTCTGCCCAAGACAGTTCCAAACATTCACATCTCAAACCAATCAGTATCTGCTAGAGAAGTTCAGGTCTAGCAGGGGACCACCCCTGTTAGGCTCTCCATCCTAAAAGATTGAGTTGGATGGGACCTCAATGTGGCACCTGGTTTGAAGAGACCATGGGAGATGACCCTAACCCTAACCCTAACCCTAAACCTAAACCTAACCCTAAATCTACCCTAACCCTAAGCCTAAACCTAACCCTAACACCTCCAGGGACAGTGACTGCACTGTTCCATGGGTGGGAGACTCATCTGCATTGCAAAAGGGCTTTGATTTTCTTTCATTTTCCAACCAACTTTTCTTTACCCACAAATGCGACGCCCGGATGGGAATCATGGAAGGCAAAATACGTAATTAGTAAGTATTAACAAACAATTGCAAACAGACAAACAGCTTATGACTTTTATTAAGACCCACGGGAATCAGAGTTATCAGCACAGCTGCATGCCATAATTATAAACCATCACCTTTGGAACCAAACAAACACTGCAGTCTCAGCGGTCCCTTAAAGAGATAAAGAATGCCAGGAGAGCACAATGAGAGGAAATCTCCATCCTCTGCCACACAGTGATCCGCCCCTATCAGTAGAGCAGTGCCGGCCTTGGGCTGACCCACACACAGAGGGAGATGTGGCTGTGAGTGGGTCCAGAGCTCAGCAGTGATCTCCTCGATGCACAGCACTGCTGAATGCATGAACGGGTGTGGGAGAGAGAAGGCTTCAGACCGGGATGATGGACTGCCAACAAAGGTCCTGAAAGGGAGGTATGTATTGAAGCTGATGGTGTGTGTCTGCATGGGGTGGGCTTCAGAAATAAAGTGAGCTCAGTGAGGAAGGAAAGCGCCTCAGGCTGTGCTGCTCTCACAGCATAAGAGAGCAATGTGGATGGATCACTTTGAGGTCTGTTTCAACCCACACCTTTCTATAATTCTACAATTCTGTAACCTGTCAGGGCCCTTCCAACCCAACCCAACCCAACTGTTCCAAGGCTCTATGATCTTCAAGAACCCTTCCAACCCAACAATTCCATGGTTCTGTGATCTGTAAGGACTTTTCCAGCCCAACCCAGCCATTCCATGTCTCTATGATCTTCGAGGAAACTTGCATCCCAACCATTCTGTGATTCTGTGATTTTTGAGGACACTTCCAACCCAACCATTCCATGATTCTGTGATCTTCAAAGACTTTTTCAGCCCAACCCAATCATTCTATGGCTCTGTGATCTGTAAGGACCCTTCAACACAACCATTCAGTGGTTCTATGATCTGTAAGGTTCCTTCCAACTCAACCATTCTGTGGTTATGTAATCTTCAAGGACCTTTCCAACCCTATCATTTCATGGTTCTGTGATCTGTAAGGACCCTCATCAAAGCCCAACTGCAGCCCAAACATACTGCCCTAACTCCAATGCTATGGGGGTACTGCGGGGTTCTCTGAGGGTCTCTATGATTCTGTGGGGTAATCAATTCCAGGGAATCAACTCAGAGATCCATTTAATGCAATGTATCCTCTTAAAGACAAAGACAGAGTTGGGCATCAGTGGGACATTCAGAGCAGAGCCGAATTGCACAAATATGGCATTCGCTGTCACCTAATTACCTTAATTATTGCATTATTAATTACAGGAGGTGATAGGCTGAAGTTTGGACTCAGTGGTTGGGCTCAGTGCTCCATCCCCATCTTAATTATTCCGTGATTAATTAAAGGAGGTGGTGGGCTGAAGGTTGAAATCAATGGTCTCAGTGCTCCTTCCTCACCTTAATTATCCTGTGATTAATTACAGGAGGTGATGGGCTGAAGGTTGAACTCAGTGTTCTCAGTGCTCCTTCACCACCTTAATTATCCTATGATTAATTAAAGACTGATTAATTTCAAGGCACAATGTGAGGTTTATAAGGAGCACTTTGCTCTCCCAGCTGGGCACACTGCCGATATTGATGGATTAATTTGGTAGAGATATTTTGACATTTTTTGGGTCAATTTGGGACAATTTGGGGACAATTCTGGGATAACTTGGGGAAATTCTGGGATATTAGAAGACATTTTGGGTCAATTTAGGGACAATTTGAGTCAATTTGAGGACATTTTTGTTGTAATTTGGGACAATTTGGGGACATCTTCGATCAACTTGGGGAAAGTTTTGGGGTAATTTGGGTCAACTTGGGACAATGTTGAGGTAATTTGTGACAACCTGGGGACATCAGAGGGCATTTGGGAACAATTTGGGGACAATTTTAGGATAATGGGACAATTTTGGAACATTAGAGGATATTTGGGCAATTTGGGCCGATTTGGGGACATTAGAGGACATTTTGGGTCAATTTGTGTCAATTTGGGGAAAAATCTGGTCAATCTGGGGGCATTTTGGGGTAATTCGGAACAATTACTAGACATTTTGGGTCAATTTGGGATATTCTGGGGATATTTTGTGAACATTTGGGGACATTAGAAGACATTGGGTAATTTGGGACAACTCTGGCTTTATTTGTGACAATTTGGGGACATCAGAGGACATTTTGGGTCGATTTGTGGCAATTTGGGGAAAAATTGGGTCGATCTGGGAACATTTTGGGGGTAATTTAGAACAATTTTAGTACATAAGTGAACATTTTGGGTCAATTTGGGTCAATTTGGGAACAATTTTGGGGGTAATTTGTGATAATTTGGGACATCAGAGGACATTTTGGGTGAATTTGGTGAAAATTTGGGGGTAATGGGACAATTTTGGGACATTAGAGGATATTTTTGATCACTTTGGGGAAACTTGGGACAATCTGGAAACAGTAGAAGACATTTTGGGTCAATTTAAACACTATCAAGGTTAATTTGGGACAATTTGAGGACAGTTTTGGGGTAACTTGGGTCGATTTGGGGACCTTAGAAGACATTTTGGGTCAATTTGTATCAATTTGGGAAAATTTGGGTCAACGGGTAGAGTTTCAGGAGTAATTTGGGACCTTAGAGGACATTTGAAAACATTTAAGGACAATTTTGGGGTAATATGGGTCAATTTAGATATTAGAGGTCATTAGAGGACATTAGAGGTCAAGTTGGATACAATTTGGGTACAGTTTGGGGATCAGTTTGGGACAATTATGGAACATTAGAGGACATTTGGGACAATTTGGGGTCAATTTCGGGACAATTTTGGGTAATTTGGGACAATTCTGGGACATTAGAGGATGTTTGGGGTCAATTTGGGGCAACTTTGGGATATTAGAGGACATTTTGAACCATTGAAACCATTCCCTCTGCTCCTATCACTAATGACACGAGAGAAGAGGCCGACCGCCAGCTCACTACAACCTCCCTTCAGGAAGTTATAGAGAGCAATGAGGTCTCCCCTGAGCCTCCTCTTCTCCAGGCTGAACGTTCCCAGCTCCTTCAGCCTCTCCTCATGTGGTCTGTTGTCGCAGTTCAGCAACCACAGGCCTCTGTCATAGGAAAGTCCTTTATTATTCTTCTTCTCCTACACCTACTATATTCTACTGTATTCTACTATATTCTACTATAATCACACAACACAGCAGCACACACATACATATATATGTGATTACGTATATCTTGGATACAAATCTCAACAGTTTCAAGGCCTCCCTAAGCAACCATATATCATCTTACATCTTGTTTCTAAGTCCAGTGTTTCTTCTTGATCAGAGCATACAGTTCCCTATTGTAAAAGATCACCACCCGTGACCGCCAGCTCAGCACAGCAGAAGCAACACAGTAACTAAGCAGGCCTTGCTTTTGCTGCTTAGGCCTGTGAAGCCCATGGCCTCATGGAAGTCAGGCTAACTGTGGATCCCCATGGGGATGGACCCCCAGCAAGCTCCACATAGTCCCCTTCAGCCTGTGTTCCAGACTGTCATGGTTTTGTGATTTTTGGTTTTGCGGTATTCCACATCATTACATCACATGGGGCACTGGGACTTTAACTGTCAATGCTCAAGTCCTGGGTACCTGCCCAGAAGAGAAGAAGAACTACATTCCCCAGGGGATTCTGC